>NC_036246.1:6732335-6807933 GCF_002742605.1 Olea europaea var. sylvestris
AATATTATTTAATTAAAATTAAAAAAATCCTGTTTAAAACGGAAAGAATAAAAAATTTTAAATCAAAAAATTAAATTTTAAAACAATTTTCAAACAAAATTTAATAAAAACGAAATAAAAGAAAGTTATGAAAATTAAATAAAAAATATAAATATTATTTAGTTAATATTGAAAAAGTAAGTTTTAAATTTTAAATTAAAAAAAATTAAGGAGACAAGGTCTCCGTGCACGGAAAGTTAGAAAGAAATTAGTTTTTTTTTTAAAGCTAATATATTTTTGCATATAATAACTAACTACAATCATATATATATATATATATATATTTTAACTTAAAAAACTTGAAACAAATTTTTAGTTATAACTAACTCTTTATATTTTAGAAATATATCAAGCTAATATTTTTTTATTCAGCATAGAGTGAAGAGATAAGATTGGTGGCATGGAAAGTTGCGTATTATAGTAAATTTGAAAGTACTGTATAATAAAATAAATAATAAGATAAATGGTGTCGTTTTTGCTTACCCACTTGAAAAAAAAAATGCTACAGTGAGACAAATGGCGTCGTTTTTGCTCACCCACTTTAAAAAAAAAATGCTACAGTAAGACAAAATGGATTAACTCACTGTTCACTTTTACGGTAACTTCACATTCTCCTTTTTATATAGTAGTCCCTACATGCATGGAGAGTTAGAGAGAAAATAATTTTTTTTAACCTTTTTTTTAAAGCTAATATATTTTTACATATAATAACTAACTACAATCATAATTTTTAATTTTTTTAACTTAAAAAACTTGAAACAAATTTTTAGTATAACGTACTATTTACATTTTAGAAATACACTGAGCTAATATTTTTTTATTCAGCATGGAGTGAAGAGATAAGATTGGTGTCATGGAAAGTTGCGTGTTACAATACTGTATAATAAAATATATATTAAGACAAATGGCGCTGTTTTTGCTAACCCACTTGAAGAAAAAAATTTAAAATACTACAATGAGATAAAATGGAATTAAATTGAAATAATTAAAAGTAAAAATCAATATTATTTAATTAAAATTAAAAAATCCCGTTTACAACGAAAAGAATAAAAAAAATTTAAATCGAAAAAATAAATTTTAAAACAATTTCCAAACAAAATTTAATAAAAACAAAATAAAAGAAAGTTATGAAAATTAAATAAAAAACATATAAATATTATTTAGTTAAAATTGAAAAGGTAAGTTTTAAATTTTAAATAAAAAAAATTAAGGAGACAAGGTCTCCGTGCACGGAAAGTTAGAAAGAAATTAATTTTTAAAATTTTTTTTAATACTAATATATTTTTACATATAATAACTAACTACAATTATAATTTTTTTTTTAACTTAAAAAACTTGAAACAATTTTTTAGTTATAACTAACTTTTTATATTTTAGAAATATACTAAAGTAATATTTTTTTATACAGGACGAAGTGAAGAGATAAGATTGGTGGTATGGAAAGTTGCATGTTCCAGTAAATTTGGAGGTACTGTATAATAAAATATATACAAAGACAAATGGCGTCGTTTTTACTCATCCACTTGAAAAAAAAAATTAAAAATGCTACAGTGAGACAAAATGGATTAACTCACTGTTCACTTCTACAGTAACTTCACATTCTCCTTTTTATATAGTATTCCCTGCATGTACGGAGATTGCAAGCCTCCGTGCACGGAGAGTTAGAGAGAAAATAATTTATTTTTTTAACTTTTTTTAAAGCTAAGATATTTTTACATATAATAACTAACTACAATCATAATTTTTTTTTAACTTAAAAAACTTGAAACAATTTTTTAATTATAACTAACTATTTACATTTTAGAAATACATTGAGCTAATATTTTTTTATTCAGCACAGAATGAAGAGATAAGATTGGTGGCATGGAAAGTTGTGTGTTGCAGTACTGAATAATAAAATATATACTAAAACAAATAGCGTCGTTTTTGCTCACACACTTGGAAAAAAAAAGTTTTAATGCTACAGTAAGACAAAATAGAATTAAATTGAAATAATTAAAAGTAAAAATAAACATTATTTAATTAAAATTAAAAAACCCCTTTTAAAACGAAAAGAATAAAAAAAATTAAATCGAAAAAATAAATTTTCAAACAATTTTCAAACAAAATTTAATAAAAACGAAATAAAAGAAAGTTATGAAAATTAAATAAAAAATATATAAATATTATTTAGTTAAAATTGGAAAAGTAAGTTTTAAATCTTAATTAAAAAAAATTAAGCACGGTGGAGAGTTAGAAAGAAATTATTTTTTTAAAAACTAATATATTTTTACATATAATAACTAACTAAAATTATATATTTTTTTTCAAGTCTCCGTGCACGGAGAGTTAGAAAGAATTTTTTTTTTAAACTAATATATTTTTACATATAATAACTAACTACAATTATAATTATTTTTTTAACTTAAAAAACTTGAAACAAAATTTTAGTTATAACTATTTAAATTTTAAAAATATACTGAGCTAATATTTTTTTATTCAGCATGGAGTGGAGAGATAAGATTGATAGCATGGAAAGTTGCGTGTTGTAGTAAATTTGAAAGTATTCTATAATAAAATATATACTAAGACAAACGACGTCGTTTTTGTTCTCCACTTGAAAAAAAAATTAAAAATATTATAGTGAGACAAAATTGATTAACTCACTGTTCACTTCTACAGTAATTTCACATTCTCCTTTTTATAGTAGGGAAATAGACAGCATGAACCCTTTTTTGCCCATTCTAATCGGTGCGGACTTTTGCGCACTATGTCAAATAAGTAGGGGGTTCTCTTTCTTTCTTTTTTTTTTTTCAGTCCTTTTTTTTCCATTTTTTTCCTATTTTTTTGAATTTAACGACAGAACTAACGGAACAGGACAATGAGGGGTATTATGCACTAGTGGTTTCAAATAGGAAACATTGAGATATTTTACGCCTGCATTTACCGTTGAAAAGTTTAGATGAAAATTTTAATGTATGGCATACCAATTCAACAACTATGTAAACCTCACGGGGTGATAATTAAAATTCGAAAACTTGGGGGATAAATTGCAATTAACTGTTTTCGTTTGGAATAAAGGAAAAATTCGTCTCGGAGCCCAAATCCGACCCGCCCCCCTTGCCCCAACACACACACAAAAACACACAGCTGAGTCCATTGAAGAGATTTGGAAGGGAAGCGTTAACTTAATCGGCACAGTAATGGGATACGTAGAAGAAGCTAGAGAAAATCTCGTCAAGAAGAAAGTTGAGGAAGGTAAAATTATTTATTTATTAATTATATTTATAATCAAAATCCATCTTAAACCCTATTTCATGGTTTATTATGTTCAAATTACACGACGTTGATGCATTTCATTTGCTTCCGTGAAGTGATTTATTGGATTATCATTTCTTCTGAGCTCTTATTTCGTGATACGGCCACCAATTTTATCGAAGATAACTTTAGATATCACCCTTTTTCCCCAAAGAAAACTCGGCTTAGTGGAATGGTATTGCACACTGCTGAAAGTTTAATTTTCGTATGTATTATAGGTTTTATCTGGGTAGATTAGTGGGTGAGAATGCAACTTCATCAAACACCTAATTGACTATCTATAAAGTTTATTTTGTTGATGTTGATGTTCTTGCAAAAAATGAGACTGTATTAATGTAAAAAGTTTCTGGATAGACTAATTATATTCATATTGTAACTAGTTGTGCAATTTACCACTCCAGCAGAACTCGAACAATTTGGATTTGAGGATATTGTTAACACAGGGGATTATTGAAAATGATAATTTCAATACTGCTGGATACCTTTGATTAGGGAACAGATCCAACACTTGGTGACTTCGGGATCATGTTTCTCAGCAAAAGTTCTGGCCATGTGCATTTAAAATGTTTATGAGGCTGCAACTTTTAAGGCTCTCTATGGAATTAAAATTTTATATTGAGGAAAAGTTAAACAATGTAAGAAGGTGGAAATTAATTTCCCCTATATTTCGCACCTAAAATACATTCAAAAATTTTTGAATGTAGTCGAGTGTCAAAAATAGAGGAAATTAATATATAAAATCGTAAATTCTTCCCATAATTATATTTGTGTACTAATTTCACTCCACGTCTCTGGAACCGGACTTTGGAAAAGACAGACCAACAGCATACATAGATGACGTCGACGGTTTAGTTTAAATCGTGCTATAAAGGTCTCCTTTTGTTTTTATTTTCTACCAGATCATCTGATGTCATCATGTCGGGATTTGTAGTTATAGATAGAAACCATATATAGAATATAGAAAAGAACAACCCAATTTAACAAATTCTATTTTACATGGCAGCGTAGTTATTGTTATGTTAATCTATTTAACTATTATATGCAATCGGTCATATGTGGAGATGGCCAACCATAATGGTTTTAATATTTCTTCAAGTCTTTGTGTGACACAAATTGCTGCAATTTGGACTGTGCTTGCCCATGTTTGAAATTTACTTTATGTTTTCCTCACATTAATTATTGGTATAATTGGAAAGAACTTGCATCTCCCAAGATTAATTGGCATGCCTCTAATTGTTAATGTTCACTATGTGCTATGTTCCGCCACATTTTTAGGATTATTTTAGTTGTGACGACTGTCTTCTATCTAAGATAACCTATGTGTCCATATTTGAATAAGTTTTGATGCTATGAGAAATTTCTGTATCTTATTATGTAGCAAAGAATATATTACCAGTTTGCATAACCTTGCATGTCTATATTGTTGAATTTATTTGTAAGATGCAAATATTCATTCATAAAAAACCTCAGCTTTGCGCAGTAAAATGAAGCAGAAGGCACTAAAGGAATGTGAACATTACACGGCAAAATATGCTGAATGCGCAGCCGGAAGGACATTATCCATTGTTTGGAAATGTCGTGAACAAGCTAATCAATTAAATCAATGCCTTCATCAGTAGTAAGTTTTTTCATATGTATTTTGAAAATGTTGCTGAGTTGATATTGTGATAAAAGAATCAATTAAAATTACAAAGGATCCTCTGATTCCAATAAAGAATTTGCTAGGATCGATTTTTTCATTTTCTTTTTTTTACAAGAGAACCCAAAAAATTTATCGTAGTTTGTTGAAATTTCTGGGAGGGATAGTTCTTCAAATTTCCCAACCGCTGGTTGCTTGACAAAGATAGAAAAATAATTTTATTTCTTTATGGGATTTTTGTGGAAAAACAAAAAATAGTACTTTCATTTATCTCTCGACTTTTCAATTTCAAGGTGTTGTGAAAGAGGATTCTCAATTGAGCAAGTATTAATACCATAAGAGCAACTATGAAACTATCCTAGAGCAAATCTGGCATATATGCTCAGTTCAACTTTATACACATAAGTGCACTCATTAACATGTAGAAACAAAGCAATGACAATGCAGTTCTAGCAATCCTAGATTAATAAGTAGGCAAAAGCTCACAGGGAAGCTACTAAATGGTCAAAAGTATTCTGGATTGATTGTAGAAGACAAACATGCATCTATAGCTGAATGCGATGACATGTTGGTAGTTTATTATATCGGGATGAAATGCTAGTGTTATCCAATTAATTTCCACACGCAGCCCCACCCACCCATCCTCATTCCTGCAGGAAACACACACACACATATATGTCTGTATGTATGTGTGTGTGTGTGTGTGTGTGTGAAAGAAGAGAAAAAGGAAAAACAAACCAAAAAATGGTTGCTTGGACAGCTTCCCTATGAAGATTGTAATTCATATATAGTGAAATTGTTGCATACATGCTATTTTCAAAAAAATATTAGAGCATTTCCAAGAAACTCTTTATTTATAAAGAGCGTCTTATGTATTATAGAGTCAAAATTTTTATACACTTAAACAAGCTCCTTTTTTTTTTTTTTTTTTGGCTCTTAATTTTAATTTTCTCAAGAAATATTTATTGATTTCTTTTCATATTTTATTTAACATAATTTTTTATATGTCAATTGATCAGTCAATTTAAATGTGGTTTGAATAGTCTAAGAAGTAGAGTATTGAAATATTGGATTTATTAAAACAATCATTGCACATTAAGAATGGAGAGTGAGTTTAGCTCTCTAAATTTGGAGTGCCTAACACCACTCTCTATTTTAAGAAATTAAAATAGAGTCTCTTGAAGCTCATTTTTAAATATTGACTCTTTAAAATAAAGAGCATTCTGTATTTAGAGAATCTTGGAGATGCTCTTACGGTTTACAGTTTATTTTCTAATACTCTTGATCTTTCAATTACTAATAAATAGAAAACCTATTAATTTAGTTTCAATATCGCAAGACATGACATCTGGAAGATGAAAACTAGATAATTAATCGTTTTAACATTTGGAATTTGTTTCAACGATGACATTTTTCTTAGTGCAACTTTATTAGATTCCAAATGGTTGAGCTTTCCATGGCTAGTGTGATTGTTTTGATCCAAATTCAAAATTTCACTTTTTAACTGTCTAACATTGTCATTCTTTTTCTTTTTTTTTTGGTAGCACGAACGACTCTGTCTTGGAAAAAATGAAGAAAGAATACATGCTTCAGCAGGATGGGAAGGGATCTCTAAGAATTTGATTTGAGATCTTAATTATCGTCAATTACATCCGTTGGAAAAATGTGTAGAAAGTTGGGGGCAGAATTTGCAGATGAATATGATTTCTTTTTTGGCTTAATGTTCTAGTCAGTGAATCTGATTTGTTCTTGTATATGCATCATCTTGAGACGGGATGATTGGCATATCATCCTTTGTGGTCTAGACATGACTTCTCCTTTATTTTTTCAGTGTTGCTCCACTTTGAAGGAATCTTCCTGTTACAGATTAAAGTGGATTTTCCATTTTAGTGCAAAATAGCACACCTCTTAAGTGACTGATTAACCAGTTATGTAGTTTTTGGTATTAACTCCAAGAGCTTCTGCATCCATGGAGATCACTGTGTAACAAAACTAACTATGATCACGTAAAAGGAAAGTTGCAGTGTAAACAACTGACACACACTAGAATGAAGTTGGATCCACAGCAATATGAATATACATTATCCTTTCGTAAGCTTTTTTAATTTGAGCTTTGAAGCGAACTAAAGTCCAAAAGAAGACCTTACTTAGTCTTTTTTGGGCTTTTAAGCAAAGCCAAACATGATCAAAACAGGTAACTCTACGCAGAATTCAAGACGTCCACTGAATTCCAAGTTTTTCATTTTTGCGTCTACATCATGTGTTTATAATTTATTGGAATAAAACGCTTATAACCTGGCAACTAGCCTCTTATTACCCTCGGCGATGAAGGTCCGAGGTCGAGGTTCATAGACTAAGTCGCCTCAAGATCCTTTTAAAACGTAAATTACTTTGATTTTCTTGCTCAAATGAGTGTTCCACACCAACCTCTACGCATGGCTTTTGGCTTTCATGTCCTGCTGAAAACCAAACCGAGAATTAGCAAATAGAAGAATTAATCCTTAAAACATATTGCAATCATAATATACGACAAATTAAGATCATGCAAAAAGTGCAGTTTATTTAGCAAAAACAAGAATCATATAATACATCATAAGTTCCCTGAGAAACTTTTTTGATTAATATAAGAATACCTGCAGAGGTTGAACATGAATTCATGGTTCTTCTCCTCCTTCCTTTCTGAGAGATCATGCTGTGAGGAAAGTGTAAGGACTGCTTATCGTCAGTGCTTAAAAGTAAAATGGGAGACATTAAATTCCTAGTTTTGTAAATTAGGCTTATGTTTGGCCTTTCTTATAGATTAGTCGATGAAATCCTGGCCACATGTTTTGTCATCCCAGCTTTTATAATATGGTCAGTAGTACTACTCAGTACAGCGTGGTATTTCCGAAGACTGGACCACAACTTAAAGTCTGTCGGCATCTTATCAAAAACCCGGGAAAGGGTTCGTATGGAATTGGTCAGCTTGAAGACGGATGTATTCGTTCCTTCAACATTACTAGATATTTACAGGTCTGACTATTTGAGTTATTTGAAATTGAGAATGTTCGATGCATTTCGTTTTCCCTTCATTTTCTAATATTCAGGTCTTTTATACTTATTTTTAATATATATATGTGTGTGTGGAATTCACAATTTTTTTTTATCAACTTTTCCACTATATATTTTTATTGGATTTTATCAGAATTCGCTAAAAATCTGAATTTTAGCTAAATCAAACAGATATTAGTGGTGAAGACAGAGCCTTGGCCCATAATATATTTTAGTATATGTTTGGCAAGTGTTTATATAGTAGTTGTGAGCCCCACAAAATATGTGGATAAAAAAGTTAGGTGACTTTTAACAAGTACTAGCCAAACATTAAAGTATCTCTATTGCAATTGTAAAAAAAAGGGTTGAACTCCAACTTTGAGGGTTTCCACCGTCCCGCTCCAAGAGTTTTGTGAGGGAGGTAAATGGCGGGATGTGCCCCATCAGGTTAGGGAACAAGAGCTGCATGTACACTGTGCTTACAAGGAGTCCAATTTCATGTCTCAAGAATCGAACCCCCATATTACGACTGTCAGTAAGGCGTGAGGTAACCTCACTCCTATCCTTTACACCACTGAACTATGTCCCGATGGCTTCTCTATTGCAATTGTAGATTGCTTGAAAAGTTGTGTCACATGAGCAAATAGACAAATGTTCAAAAAAATTCATATTCAATTCAAGTTTAGAGAGAGAGAGAGAGACTAGAGCTCCGTCTCAAATCAAAAGTTGTGTAAAAGGAATGACTCAGCAAAATTTTATATTTTCTTTTCAATAATTATGATTTTTTATCCAAATTTACATATGATTTTGTTTTTTATTTTAAGAATATAGAAGATAGCTAATGAAAAATTCAATTTTGAACTTGAATATCAATTCATTAGATATTAATGTCACTTAAACTTAAATGTCTTTCCAGTTTCATGCCACACAATTAGCTATTAGCAAATTACAGATTGCATTGGAAATGCGATAATCAATGGTTTGGACGGTAAGCTTGTAGGTATTAGAAGGTGTTATGAAAGAGTAATGATATTCATCTCAAGTTCAGATTATCATCCATTTATGTGACATTGGAGTCACCTACACAATGTCCAATGCCATCGTTTGGATTTTTTTTTTCTTTTTTGAAGAACTAAATGGTAATTCTGGTGGACATAATTCTTCTAACATATATGCATGCCAAAAATATGCTAATTTTATTTTATTTATTATTATTATTATTTAAGAATATAGAAGATAGCTAAAGAAAAATTCAATTTTGAACTCGAATATCAATTGATTAGCTATTAGCAAATTACAAAATGCATTGGAAAGAGTAATGATATTCATCTCAAGTTCAGATTAACATCTATTTATGCGACAGTGGAGTCACCGTCACAATGTCCAATGCCGTCTTTTGGATATTTTTCTTTTTTGAAGAACTAAATGGTAATTCTGGTGGACATAATTCTTCTAACATATATGCATGCCAAAAATTTGCTAATTTACACATGATTTTGTTTTACTTCAAGAATATAGAAGATAGCTGAAGAAAATTCAATTTTGAACTTGAATATCAATTCATTAGATATTTAATGTCACTTAAATTTTGTCTTTAAAGTTTCATGCCACACAATTAGCTATTAGCAAATTACAGAATGCATTGGAAATGTGATAATCAATGGTTTGGATGGTAAGCTTGCAAGTACTGGAAGGTGTTATGAAAGAGTAATGATATTCATCTCAAGTTCAGATTATCATCCATTTATGTGACATTGGAGTCACCTACACAATGTCCAATGCCATCTTTTGGATTTTTTTTTTCTTTTTTGAAGAACTAAATGGTAATTCTGGTGGACATAATTCTTCTAACATATATACATGCCAAGGATATGCTAAAATTTACATATGGTTTTGTTTTTACTTAAAGAATATAGAAGATAGCTAAAGAAAAATTCAATTTTGAACTTGAATATCAATTCATTAGATATTAATGTCACTTAAACTTAAGTGCCTTTCAAGTTTCATGCCATACAATTAGCTATTAGCAAATTACAAAAAGCATTGGAAATGCGAAAATCAATGGTTTGGACGGTAAGCTTGTAGGTACTGGAAGGTGTTATGAAAGAGTAACGATATTCATCTCAGTTCAGATTATCATCCGTTTATGTGACAATGGAATCACCGTCACGATGTCCTATGCCATCTTTCGGATATAATTATTCTGACATATATGCATGTTATTTGTGGGTCTAATTCTGATAAAGCCAAAAAAGAAGCACGTGAAGGCACGGACCAAGTAGCTAGATTTTTTGATTGTTGTGGGACCTCATTAGAGTCATTCCAAAAAATCGAGGAAAGAGCAGATAATATTCAGTTCACTTTTGACTCACCAAAGATATCAAATCCAGAAATTCCACATTGACTGAAAACCGGAGGAAACCGGTCATTGTAATTTCCCCAATGAAGAGAAAAATGGATTGGTCAATATTACTTGAATCTAATATGTAATATTGTTATTTTTCTGTATACATAAGATTTTTCTTATGCATTATTTGTTGCACAAATATCGGACATTGTTTAATCCGTAAATGTGAAGAAAAGTGTTGATTTTTCATTGTATCTCTAAAACTAAAACCCTTCAAATATTGCTTGCTAATAATTCTTAGACGAGTTGAAGATTGCACTGACTTATAGTAACTTAGATGTGCTAGTGTGTTAAAAGAGAGAGTGTGCGTGTGTACAAAAAGTTCTCACCTTTCACTGTTTTGTGCAAACGTCCATATGTTTCATGTTTTGGCAATTTAACGCCTATTTTCACCTTTAATTGCCAAAAATGTCATTCCATCTACTTACCGTTGGTTGCTCCGTTAACATGAAAGGCCAATTTTCTTTTCAAATACTAAGGGTAATATAGCCTTAGCCAATTACCCTTCTTTTAGCATAATTAGAAGGCCTTTAACTTGATCGATATCTGTAGGTGGAAATAGAAGCTTTAAAAAGTGACTGTGCTAATGCACAACTGGAATGCAATGCGGCTGATGGACGAGCAAAGCTATTGGCCTCTGACGCCATTGGTTTGGAAGATAAGGTGTTTTATTTTTTATTTTTGTTAAAAAGTGAGCTGGTTCGGCTCGGCTTGATAAGGCCCGAGTCGAAGCCCAAATCATTTTTGCTCGAGACGAGTTCAAACCTCAAGTTTGACTCATGAGCTAGCTCGGCTTGACTTATTGACATCCCTACGCTACTGTAATTTTAGGATATTTTTTTGTTGGAGTGGACATACATGTGATTTAGTGAATATTCTTCAACTTTAATTTAAATTATGACTTTGAACTGAGTGATAGATTATCCTAATTCTTTAGTGGAATTGAGTAAACAGTTGCATAAGCTGTGAAGTCATTTTTCCTTTGTCTGGAAATAATTTTATGTCCATTGGCCATCGTGCTTTGTCTATTGTTCTTGGACTGCGTTATTTTTTTTGGTATCCAGAGGAAAGAAAAATATGGTTTTTGAAATTGATATATATGCGGAGTTTTGTTGAGATTTTGGTGAATTGTTGAAGATGAAATTGTTTGAATTGCTGTCTGAATTGTTGTATGAGTTGCTGTGTTCGAAATGGGCGTTTAGGGAGTCTAAGGTGCTGTGGATAAGTAGGTTGCACACAAAAGAAAACATGGATCTAATTTGCCAAACTCAAAACCTCGGACTTTGCTTGTTTGCCAGGCTGAGGCTCACAGGCCCCTTATTGGGCCTATCACAAATAGGGTGGGTGGGTGATTTTTGGAGGAATTAGTGCAACAGCCGGTTGACCCGGCCAGTTTTCCAAAGAGGCCTTTGACCGGTTAAAAAAAAAAAGGCAAAATTATTTAAAACAGTGAAAACCAACAAAAATCAAGAGAAACTCAATTTTACTCCTCAGGACTTGCAAGGAAAAAGAAGCAGAAGGCGAGTGGAAAAGTACTGTAGCACAATCGACCCAGTCACTGACAAATAAGGAAAAACAGGAGACCCAGTTGGCCATTTATCTCTGAAGAAGGTAAGATTTTTATACAAAAAAAAATAAAAAATAATCATGTTTTTATTTTTATTTTTGGAAAAAAGTATGATTTTATATATATGTGTTGAGAAATCCTTGTGTAAATGTGGAATTTGGGTTCTTATTGCTTGGGAAGGAGTGGAGATCGCCGGAAATGGAGTTTTCCGACGATCTCCATGGCCGGAAATGGAAGTCCAGCGCCGGTCGGCCCGGTTGACCCAGTTGACTAGGCCGGCCGTTATTTTGGGCCGTGGGCTTCATTGAAATAGTTTGTTCAAAAGTTTTGATAACATAATTTTGAGTAAAATCAAATTTTCCTATTTCATAGATAGAATGTTTGTCTATCTTTGGAATAGTCCAATTTTGAAGTTGTTGTTCGATTTTTGCAATTTGAAGTTCATTTGAATTGAAATCATTTGATACAGATGCAGATGAATTTGATGCATTGTCAACTTCTTCTTCATTTTGAAAAACATTTGAACTATTTTCATTTTGATTTTGTGATCTATTTCTAGACCTAGATCTCCTAAACCAATTAGAAACCGAAGACATAATTGAAAATAATGAAATCAAAATAAAATTACACAATAAAAACAGCAAAATAGGATAAATAGGATTCTTACCAAGCCTACAAACGGGACCACCTACACGGCCGACCAACGTTTACAGGGCTGACCAACGTCTATTCAACAAACATCCAGGTTTAAACCAGACTCACCTATTTTGAACAGTGTCTATCGTATAAGATTAAACTAATCTCACTTCTTTTCGCTTATGGCTCTGATACCATAAAAGACCCAGGGGGTAGGAGATGAAAATAGAGGAACAAAAATTTATGAAAATAGATAATTTTATTAAAAATTGAAGAAGATTTAAATATTACAATGATAATTGAAAAGTATTTGAGAGAACAAATTACAATAAAAAGATAAAACTTTTTCTTGCTGAATTCGCTCTGCCTTGAAATGAAATCTTGAACTCTTTTTATAATGAAGTTCGGACTTGAAATTTCTTTCATTTAGGAGAAAGAATCTAGAAAAGAAGAGTGGACGACATCATAATGAAACATCTTGAAAAGCAGTATCAACTTTAGTCAAAAGTTTCCAATTTTTGACTTCCTTTAATAAAGATGATCTTTTTCTTTATTAAAGTAGATATTGATGTCTGACGCAAAGTTGATGGGAATCTTGACAAATATTGCACCACTGATTTTGAATTGGACAAAGATTAAGCAAAATCTCTCTTGATCTGAAGACCCTAAATTTTCTAAATTCATCGAGAAAATTGGGTCCATGTAGTCATTTTGAAGTTTTCTTTGAAGCTTTAGCAGCTTTCTCTTGAGCAAGATATTCAGTGTAGTCATCACCTAGATCAACTAGGTCATCACCATTATCTGTTTCTTGCGAGTATTGAGATTCTTCATCTTGATCATCATCAGAAACTTTTGAAGATCTTTGTTTAGAAATTTGATCATAAATTTCTAACAATTCTTTAGGATCTTTACATTTTGATAACATTGCAATGATTCTTTGTTTTTCAGTCAAAAAATCAGCTTGATCTTCTTGTTCTTTCTTTGAGAATTTAGGTACACCTAAATTTCATTGCTCTTGAATCCATGATTGAACTGCTTTTGGACAACAATTTGTTTCTTTGAATTTTGCCCACCATTTGATCTTGAATCTTCTTGTAATTTTGTGGGTTGAGAACATATCTTGAAGATTTTCATAATGGAAAAAATCCCAACAGAAAATCCATGAAACTTTCATATTGAAAGCAAATTGAAACAAAAGATTTTCTTGAGGCTTAAGAAAAGGTTTTGCCTCTTTTTTGAAGTATTCATATCCTTGAAGAACTAGACTGGGTAAGATTTGTTCTTCAAGTCCATGATACTGAAACCAATTTTGAAACCAACTCGAGAAATGAGGATTGCAATTTTGATTGAAAATAATGAACCAAGAATGGGTAACTGGTCTAAAAAGAAGAACCTTATACCAAACATTCTGGTAGTCAAAGTAATTGAAAGTCTCTTGACAAGTAAAAAATGTTTTTGAGAGACGAAGTCTCTTTTCTTCACAAGGATTCTGTCCCCAGTCTTCATAAGACAGAACTCTTGTAATTGAAATTTTTGAAAACATGATTTTTGATTTGTCTCTTGGTTCAGGAGTATGAGAAATTATTGCAGAACCAGTCAAAAGAAGAATGGTTTCATAATAATCTCTGGTTTTTTGAATATTTGAGGGCATGAACCAAAAGTTTTCTGGAAGAATACTTTCAAGGCAATCATCAAGACCGCCATATTTATTGATCCAAGAACTTTCCATTGTAAGAACATAATCAGAAAGACTCTTAGTAAAGTATTTGAAAGAATTTGGAGGGTTGATTTGAGGAAGTTTACCAGAACTTTGAACGGCCTTTTTGAAGTTTGAAGGGGTTGAAGATTCAACTTTTGAAGACTCAGCCTTTTGCTTAAATTTATTTTGATCGGATTTTTTGATAAAGGTTGAAAGGGTATTTGAGGAGAAGCTTCCTTTTGATCCTTTGGGGGATCATCAAAGAAGGGAATTGAACTTTTCTTCTTTTTTGAGGTTTTTGTTTGAAAAGGATTTTGAGTATCCTCTTCTTCTTCAACTCGCTTAGCCCAACTCATTTTTCTCACTCTTTTGAATAAACTCTCTTGTGAGGAAATCTGCTAAAAAGTTTGATTTTCCTTGAATATATAGAATTTCGAAATCAAAACAGGACAAAATTGCCTGCCACCTTGCAAAGATTTGTTTTGAAACAAGTTTTTTTTACATCTTTTTGTAAAACATCTTTTGAAACTTTGCAATCGGTTTTCAAAATAAATTTTTTATTGATCAAAACATCTTGAAATTTTGAGATACAGAGAACTATTGAAAGAATCTTTTTTTTGATAGTTGAATAGTTGATTTGAGGTCCAGACCAGACTCCACTATGAAATCTGACAAACTGTTCTTTTGACGATCCTAGGGGTAATTGTTTTAACACACCACCGAATCCTATGTTTGAGGCGTCTGTTTCGATGATAATTGAAACTGTAGGGTCAAGAATTGAAAGACGGAATATTTTTGACCAACTTTTTCACCTTTTGAACCGCATGCATACACTCATAACTCCATGGGTCAGGGTTATTTTGTAATCTTTTGAATAATGGGGCACAGATTTGACGAATATCTTTGACAAAATCGGCCACATAATTGACACAACCTAAAAAACGTCGCAAACTTGTTTTTTCTTTGATTTCATCTGAAAATTTGTCAGTGAAATCAAGATTTCTTTGAATTGGAGTAATTGAAGAGTTTTGAATAATATGACCAAGAAAACGAATTTTTGTTTGAAACAAAACAATCTTTTTAGCAGAGACTGCTAAACCATTTTTCTTGATAACATGTATGAATGTATGAATATGCTTGATATGTTGGTCAATGGATTTTGAAAAAATAAGAATATCATCAATGTAAACAATAATGAAATCTGAGAATGAATTAAAAATATCATTCATGATTTTTTGAAATTCAGAAGGGGCATTTTTGAGACCAAAAGGCATAATATTCCATTCGTATTGTCCAAAAGGAACATTAAATGCAGTTTTGTATCTATCTTCTTCTTTAATTTGAACTTGCCAGAATCCTGACTTCATATCAAATTTTGAGAAGATGATAGCTTTTGAAAGACGATTCAGAAGATCTTTCTTCTGAGGAATTGGATATCGAATCCATTGAAGAGCAGTATTGAGCGGTTTATAATTGATAACAAGGTGTGGAACACCTCGTTCGATTTCAGCAGAATTGTTAACATAAAATGCAGAACAACTCCATGAAGACTTACTTGAACAAATTAAATTCTTCTCAAGTAGATCATTGATTTCCTTGATACAAAAATCAAGTAATTCTTTTTTCATTTGAATAGGACGAGATTTTGTAGGAATTTTGGATTCATGAAAATCAGAATTGTAAGGAAGAGAAACAATATGTTTCTTCCTATCCCAAAAACATTTGGAATAGTTGAACAAATTTCTTGTTCAATTTTCTTTTGTAAGTTTGAAACATGTTTTTTGATAGAAGAATCTTCTTCTAATCTTTTTACAGTTTTTTGAAAAGAAATTTCTTCTTTGAGAAACTGAATATGATTTCTTTTTAAATTAATATTATGAATAATTTTTGAAATTGCAGCTTCCTTTAAAGAATTAACATTTTTATAAGGAGGATTTGAAAATTCAAAGTGAATTTTCTTTCCAAAAATCTTTGTAGTTAATCCTTTATAATCAGCTTTAAAATGATATATTTGAACAATAAAAGGAGTACCAAGAATAACATCTTGATCCAGATCTTTTACCAAATAAAATTTTTTTTTTAAACAAATATTTGAATTACAAACATGGGCTTTTGAGATTTTGTAATTAATATTGAGTTTTTTACCACTAGCACCGTAAAGGCGTTCAGTAGTTTTCTCAAAATATTTTGTAGGGATAAGTCCTTCTTTGATACAATTTTGATCAGCACCTGAATCTATCAGAACTCTAGAAGTAAATTTAAATTCTTTGTTGACTACAATAGTCATATTGCAGTACCATTTCTGAAGTTGAATTCGATTAATAACATTAATCTTTTCTTCTTCAGTTTGAGGAAACTTTGAAGTAGACGAAAAGTCAGATGAAGATGATTCAGAATGATGGGAGTGATGAGAAGGAGTTTTTGAGGAAACTTTGGATTTTCCTTTGTTTTGAGAATAATATTCGTTGGTTAAGTCTTTTGCTTTAAGACAAACTACTTCCATACGAATATCTTGAACATGTTTTTCAAGTTTTGAAATTTGAGATTTCATTTCCTTAACTTCACCTTGAAGATCAGGAATTGAAGGTTTAGAAACTTTTGAAAATTCCTTTTGAGCACGACGAAGAATATTTGTAAGATTGATGTCATCAAAATCTTCTTTTGATGTAGAGGAAGAAAGCAAAGATGAAAATTTATTTTTGAGTTTAGGATTATCAATCCTATCAATGATATTTTGAATAATTTCTTTTTCTCCTGTTAAGACATTTATAGTTTTACAACCACAAATTTCTTTATCATATGAAGAAGTACAAGAATCAGAGTTTTGAGTAGATTCATAATCAGAATCTTCTTGATTAAGAAAGACTTGTTCTAACTCAGAGTTAGACTCATTATCAGAACTAGATTGAATGAGATTTAGAAGCTGAATTTTAGTATCTTCATCAACTTGAAGAGTACTAATTTTTTCTTTAAGAGGACATCTATTAGAATAATGACCAGTTTTGTTACATTTCCAACATGTAACTTTTGAATTTTTCTTTTGAAAATCTTTTGCAAATTTTCTTTTAGAAAATCACTTTCTTTTTGAAAATTTCTTTTTATGTAAATTTTCTTCAGGAGAATATTTTCTTTTTGAAAATCTTTTCTTATGAAAAGTTTTTCTTGTTCTTGAAGAAGGAGGTAAGATTTTCTCAAATCCATATTGTTCGCAGAATGATCCTAACTCATTTTGAGTTTGAACCTTTTCTGCTTTCAATTTAGATTTAAGTTTTAAATCATTACATAAATTGAGAGCTTCCTTATTAATGAAATTAATAATTTCACCATAGGTAAGATTTTGAAGATCGTTGTTTTCTTCTAAAATTGAATTTTTCACTTTTTCGGCAAAAAGTTTTGGAAGTCCTGAAATAAATTTTTCTTTTCAAAAAGATTGTTGACAATCTTCTCTTTGCATGATATGTGTTAAAAACATATCTTTATACCATCGAAAATCTTGAAGTTTTGGACATCTTAAATTCATAAGAATATCGTTTTGAAATTGAATATAGTTTTCTGGAGTACCGATAAAGTGTTTGATAATAGCTAATCCAAGAACAGAATAGCTATCATTAATTGGTTCTCCATTTTCATTTGTAATAATACTATTATTTTCATCACGTTTAACAACAGAAAAAATTATATTTTTTGAAGTTGATGAGAGGTAATTTTCCCACCATTGACCAAGCTGTCCCGTGAATCCAAGAACAATATTGTTTGTAGCTTGAAGCCTTGTGGCTCCTTTTGCCAAAATGGTTTTGTAACAAATAGTCATTTGTCCTAAAAGATTGATAATTTGTTGTTCAGTAAGACCATCAATGTTCCATTCAACACCGGAAGATCCATCGTATGATCTTTGAGCAGGTAACTTTTCTTCGAAAAGTTGATCTGGAAAAGAAGGACGAGGATAGAATTTTGGAAGATTTTGATAATCAGAATTTCTAAGTTTGTTGATCTGATCAAATTTTTTATCAACAAATTGATTTTCAATTTCATCAAAATCAATAGTATTGATATTTTTTGAAACATGAAAATTTTTTAATTGATTAACAAGTTCTGAAAGAACTTCATTTTCTGTTGAAAGAGATTGTGAAGATTTTCCAAAAGTAGGAATAATATCATTATTTTTGAAAATAGGAGATGATGAAGATGGTTTTGAAATATTCTTATCTTTACTTTTACTGTCTCGATATTCTTTAAAAGAATCTTTTGGAACAGTAGAAGTTTCGAATTCAGAATTTGATTAAATACGGTTGAGTTGAGAACAAACAGATTGAAGAACAATATTAGTAAAATTGTTTTGAGCTTGAATATTTTTGATATCTTTAGCAACAACTTGAGATTCGTCAAGTCGTTCTTTAGAATTTGGAACTCGTTTGAGTGGAGATGCAAGAATTTCAGTTTTACAATGGGTAAATGAAATATCTTGTAAAGGAGGATGAATTGATTGGAATGTATTTCCTTCAGGAGTTTTCCAAGATTTTGAAGAATTTTTTGTAGTGAAAATTTGAGATTTTTCTGGTTTTTTTCCAAAAACTTTGATTTGAATCCAGTCATAAAAACTTAATTCTGAAGAAGATTCAAAATAATCTTCCCAAAATTGTTCTTTTTCTTTTGAAGAGAATTGATTTCTAAAAGTTTTTCGAAAATTTTTTACGTGAATATCTTGATCATATTTGAACTGTTTTCTTTTATCAGTTTTAGAAGAAATTACATTACATTGATGATCAAGATCGGAATTTGAAGGAGGAACCATGTCAGAAAAGGTAGGAGACTCTGGTTGTTCTGAGTCTTCTTCTTTTTCTTTAGGTTGATAAAAAGGATTTGGAATAATAGGAGTAAAATCGACTCCTTTAAAAGAAGATGAAGTAGAATTTCTTGAAGGTTGGAAAGAATTCTTAATTCTTTCTTCAGATCTAGATGATCTAGAAGAGTTAGATCTCGGAATTCTAGATGAAGATCCTTGAAAAATAACTTTAGCTTTTCCATCAGAAAAAGTTAAAATCTCATTTGGAGTAGAATTTGTTTGAACTGGAGTTGGAGCTTTAATATTATCAAAATTCCATTCTAAATTTCTGGATTGAAGATTCCAGGGAATTCTTTTAGGAATTTCGACACTTGAATGAAAAGGATTAACTTCAACCAAAAGACTTTCTTCTTTTGGAGAAGATCTAAGAGCGCCTATATTGAGTTGAGTATTCATGAGTTTGTAATAAATTCTGTAAATAACAGCAAAAGCATTTGAACGACTATCAAACTCAAGATTTCTAGTCTGAATATGAAGATTTAGAGCATTCAAAACTGCTCCATCTGAAAGTTTTATTGAGAAATTTGGATAACAATTTGAAAAAATTGGACCACTTTCAAGATTTGATTCAAGGAGTGAAAGTAGAGAGTTTTTAAAATTAAGATGTCTCTTATCTCTAAGAGTAATGAGAATAGGAATGTCTAGACCAAGTCTAAACAAAGGTTTGACAGCAATTTGAACTAAACCAACATGAAGATATTTAAATCTCTTTCTATGAGATTCAATTGATTCTTTTGAAAATAAATTAATGAATGCATTTGAACTATTAATTGAAATAGTTTGTTCAAAAGTTTTGATAACATAATTTTGAGTAAAATCAAATTTTCCTATTTCATAGATAGAATGTTTGTCTATCTTTGGAATAGTCCAATTTTGAAGTTATTGTTCGATTTTTGCAATTTGAAGTTCATTTGAATTGAAATCATTTGATACAGATGCAGATGAATTTGATGCATTGTCAACTTCTTCTTCATTTTGAAAAACATTTGAACTATTTTCATTTTGATTTTGTGATCTATTTCTAGACCTAGATCTCCTAAACCAATTAGAAACCGAAGACATAATTGAAAATAATGAAATCAAAATAAAATTACACAATAAAAACAGCAAAATGGGATAAATAGGATTCTTACCAAGCCTACAAACGGGACCACCTACACGGCTGACCAACGTCTACAGGGCTGGCCAACGTCTATTCAGCAGACATCCAGGTTTAAACCAGACTCACCTATTTTGAACAGTCTATCGTATAAGATTAGACTAATCTCACTTCTTTTCACTTATGGCTCTGATACCATAAAAGACCCAGGGGGTAGGAGATGAAATAGAGGAACATAAATTTATGAAAATAGATAATTTTATTGAAAATTGAAGAAGATTTAAATATTACAATGATAATTGAAAAGTATTTGAGAGAACAAATTACAATAAAAAGATAAAACTTCTTCTTGCTGAATTCGCTCTGCCTTGAAATAAAATCTTGAACTCTTTTTATAATGTGTGTGTGTGTGTATATATATATATATATTTGTAAAAAAAAAAAGGAATACGCAATTAAATTTGAAAATTAAAATATCAATCAAATTAATTTTTTGCGAAGCAATTAAAATAAATTTGTAAATATGAAATAAATATTATGCGTAAATAATTAAAATAAGTTTTTAAACATTCATTAAAAATGAAAAGTAAATGAAGTGTTAGAAAAATAATTAAAATAAGCAATTAAAATATCAAAATAAGTGTTAGTAAAATTATTAAAAGAAATATTTAAATATATATATATATAATTTAAATACATATTTAAACATTTGTAAAACAATAAAAATACGCAATTAAATTTGAAAATTAAAATATTAATTAAATTAAGTTTTTGCAAAGAAATTAAAATAAATTTGTAAATATGAAATAAGTATTATGCGTAAATAATTAAAATAAGCATTTAAACATTCATTAGCAATGAAAAAGTAAATTAAGTGTTAGAAAAATAATTAAAATATTAAAATAAACGATCAAAATAAGTGTTATTAAAATAATTAATTACATGTTAAATAAGTAATATGCATAAAGAATTTAAATAAATATATAAACATTTGTGAAATAATAAAAATAAACAATTAAATTAGGATATGAAAATGTCAATTAAATTAATTTTTTACGAAGCAATTAAAATAAATTTGTAAATATGAAATAAGCGATATGCGTAAAGAATTAAAATAAGTGTTTAAACATTAATTAAAAATGAAAAAGTAAATTAAGTGTTAGATAAATAATTAAAATAAGCAATTAAAATATTAAAATAAACGATCAAATTAGCAAATTAAGTATATGAAAAATAGTAATTTACGTTCATTTTGTTTATTCCGTTATCGATTGGTTATTGCATCTAGTAGCAGTGTGTTAGTATATATTTTTAATATTTTTATTTATCGAACATCATTTGCATAGGGTTCTAATATTTGAAATTTTGTAGGATGGAATATCATCTGGACGACGTTGTCAGATAGATCCCTGGTAAAGTTACGTCGAATTGTAACTTTACCAGCTTTGCTTTAGTATTAGATTTGTTGGATGACGATCACGCAGATATATTACGTCGATCATGCTTATGGCCATTGTATTCGTTGCATGATGTACAGTGGTCTGGGCAGCTGCTCGATACCTTGTTATGTCGCTTGCTGAAGCCAATTAACGGAGACGCCCTCCATTTTGATCTTGAGGGCAAGGTAGCCACGTTCTCCATATTTGAGTTTGCCCTCGTCACTGGATTGCGATGTACGGACGATGCAGAGGCGAGAGCCTGTGTTCCGAGGAACAGGAGACTGTTGAATGAATATTTTCATGGACAGACGACGGTTACTCTAGCGCAGTTAGGAGATGCATTAAGGAGATGTGATCGGATGTCTGATAGGCTGAAGTTGGGCTTGGTGCTTATCATCGAGAGCATACTCCGGTGTCATCACAAGACGACATCGATTGACATTTTCCATTTGGAGGTTGTTGATGATATTGATGCCTTCAACAACTACCCATGGGACTGGAGATGTTTTCTTCATACATTACGTGTGTTTAGGAGGGGGTTTTCAATGCCAAAGGGGGATAAGCCCGAGCGCAAGTACGATGCATATGGACTGCCGTTGGCGCTGCAGGTATATGTTTAAGTTAATGAATTATCTACACTTTTTTTATTGAATTCTATACATAATAATTGTAATTGTTTCAGATATGGGTGTACGAGACTGTCCCCATCTTGGCCAGTCGGTATGTGAGGAGAGGAGAGACACGCTATCCTCGGATGCATCACTGGCGAGCACAAGATAAGCCTCTTGCCAGACAGTTATCGGCTCTCCTCGACGATCCTGAGGTACGTATTATACAATTGTTATTTATGTTGTACGTCTTTTTACAATCTGAATACATAGTCATTAACTATGACATATCAAAATGACAGCTTGAAGTCCTCACTGAATTGGCACCGTTGATCGAGGAGGAGAGTCAGTTTTATATTCGCGAATTGCCTCTTCGTACAGCGCATGACGATCAGATGCCTGAGTCCAGGATGGATCGAGATAGGGTATGTTACTATGCAAGATTTGTTGAATATCGCTTTGATCTTGTAATTAAGTGCTTCACTTGTAATATTTATTTTTTCAGGAGGATCGTTCAGTACTACCTCCATTGAGGATATCACCTCCACCGAGGAGAGCACGTCCAGCGAGGATGTCACCTCCGCTGAGAAGATCACGTCCAGTTACGCCAGAGGTTCGGATGCCTGAGTCCAGTGTTGATCGAGATAGAGTATGTTACTTAAAAATAATTCTTCGATTGTCGTTTTGTTTTATTTGTTAGGTTATTCATTTGTAATAGTTATTTTTTCAGGAGGGCCGTCCAGTATCACCTCCTGCACCTAGTCCATGTACTTCGACGATTGATTTGTTCGAACTCCTGATGGAGATGAGAGGAGACATGGCAGAGTTATGGGATAATGTCGTGACACTACGAGCTGAGTTCGAGGACATGGCACAGTTACGACATGATGTCGCGATGTTACGAGCTGTGTTAGGAGACCTTCATGCTGAGGTTGCAGCGATACGGGGTGACATAGCAGGCCTGCGTAAGACGAGCGATTATCGAGATGGAGGAGGTAGCGGAGGGACAGGTCACTATCGTGACGGAGGGGGTGACAGAGGGACTGGTGGCTATCGAGACGGAGGGACTGGCGGCTATCGGGACGGAGGGAATGACGGAAGGGTCGGTGGTTATCAGGGGGGAGGGGGTCAGATGGGGTATGTTGACTCATCGTGGCCATCAGTTGCTGCATTTGATTTATTTTTAAATGACACGATGGGATGGAGGAGCGAGAGAGGATATCTGTGGTGGAGGGGGTGCCCGTGTAGGATATACCTGAGGACGTGGAGGGGGTACCCGAGGAGGAGAGGGTACCGGAGATGGAGGCGGAGGTGGTACCCGAGATGACGTCACCCCGATGCAGAGGGGATACCCAAGGAGGTGGGGGTGCCCGTGCAGGGGATACCTGAGGACGTCGAGGGGGTATCGGAGGTGGAGGTGGAGGTGGTACCCGTGTAGGGGATACCTGGGGATGCTGAGGGGGCACCGGAGGAGGATATGGTACTGGAGGTGGAGGTGGTACCCGTGCATAGGATACCCGGGGATGTCGAGGGGGCACCGGAGGAGGAGAGGGTATCGGAGGTGGAGGTGGAGGTGGTACCTGAGAAGACGCCAGACTCGCCGGACGTGGTCTTTGTGTCGGAGGAGGTGGTCCTGATAGCGGGCGAGGGGGTCGTCCCGATAGCTGGGGAGATGGAGATTCTCGAGACGCATGAGGAGAGGACGATGGCCATTGACTTGGTGGAGCGGGTGGTCGGCAAGAGGCCAAGGGTATCATCATAGTATGTTCTTTCTCCCTTTACCGCGGAGGCGA
This sequence comes from Olea europaea var. sylvestris, assembly GCF_002742605.1. NCBI lineage: Eukaryota > Viridiplantae > Streptophyta > Magnoliopsida > Lamiales > Oleaceae > Olea > Olea europaea. The sequence goes on from NC_036246.1 coordinate 6,756,432, forward strand.
AGAGGAGAAGGTTCGTCGATGGGACGCACCCGAATTTATTCAGGGAGGTGGACCACGCCAAGTGGAAAGCCTTTGAGACAGAGTGGAGAGCACTGCAGCCTGGGTAAGTTTTTTATTTTATATAATTAGTATAGTACGCAGACGCAGACTCTGACACATGTATACTTCTTATAACTAAAAATTCTGTTCTTATTTTTTCAGGGCCAGCCGCATGATTGCTGAGAAGACGATCTCAAATGCTTACAAGTGGTTCCACGACATCACCACTTCGGGGGCTTGGCTCGCCGACGATGTAAGTGAAATGAAAATATTGTTATTTATTATGTATGTTCAAAATCAATTTTTTGAATGAAATTCATAGATTAACTCCTTTCTTTATTGGTGTTTCTTGATGTAGCACATCGACTTGAGCATGGATTTGCTACGAGATCGTGCTGAAAGACATCCAAAATCGTTCAACATTCCTGACAGACTCATATTGAACACCGAGTTCATCCGTACTATTGACATTGAGTACCAGTCATTCCAAGCTATGGGTAGCGAGTACACGGTGCCGGAATATATGATGGAATGGGTCGTAGGGATGTAGCCGAGTGTCGGTGGAAAGCTATGGGATGGCTGTACGCATATGTACATACCAGTATGTGTGAATCATCACTACATTACAGTGGAAATCGTATTCGCCGACTCCACGATATATGTGTACGACCCCGATCATTCATGCCTGACACAAAGCCAGCTCGAGCAAAATCTAGAGTCGGTGTCTGTGATCGTTCCCATGATGACTAGACAAGCGAACATCACTGTACAGGACAGATTGGCCAACGTGCGGAACACAACGACGGTGAGACAACAAATATCGTAAGTGTTTGTAATTTTCTTTTTGTCATTTACATATTAGGTTCTAACTAATTTTCGATGTGCTAATACAACATTGTTTAATTGTAGAGGTGATTGCGACATGTTTGTAATCAAGTACATAGAATTTTTTAGTATGGCACATAAGGTTGATGCAATCAACCAGGCATGGATTCAAAATTAGAGAAATAAACTAGTATGTGATTTATTTGAATTTAATGGGGATCCGTAAATAATTGTACATATTTTTACATTTATTTAAACATTGTATAGTTCATTCATTTATTTGTAATTACGAAAGAATTGTAAAATGTTGATTATTTATGTAATATTTAAATATTTATTTTACAATGCAGCCTACCGTATAATGCAGTGCCTAGAAAAAGCTTCGATTTCAAATAATTAACATAAATAATATGCATAACAAATGAATGTAATGAATGAAATGTTTGAAAAAATACTAAATCTAATAATTCACATAAATAATATGTATAAATAATTAACGTCAATGTTATAAATAATTACATTGCCAATAGTTATTAAAATTACACATCCGTTACATTGTCATGTAGAGGAATCTGACTTGTACAATATCTTCTAGTATGCCCTGTTGCACTGCACCTACCGCATTTACGAGGTTGGAGAAACTCTCCGGTAGATGGTATTCTAGACGTACGTGTACGTCCAGGAGTACGTGGTCCAACTGCTGGTGGCAACAAGTTATTCAGTGGGAGAATGTGGTCGGGCACTTCCCACTCGACTTCATTTGGTACAGGAAATATTGTTTCCGCATATGTTGCTCTCCAATAATCATTCATGTAATACATACTGCATAAGGTGTGTGGTGGTAATCCTCTATGCATAGCCACTGTCACTGCATCTGTACACGAAAAACTCTCCAACTGAAACTGTTTACACGTGCACGTGTTATCATTCAAATCCACAATGTATCCGAAATTACGTGCACATCTCACGGAAAAGCGAAATCGATCCAGTGGTTCTACATATACCTTTCTTGCCACATCTAGAGTCTTGAAGAGCTTATCTTCTTGAGCCGGGGTTAGCACACTTGCACAACTCTGTGATTCCTCGCGTCGATCCTGAAATCACTGTTGTAGCTTGTCACGAATGTTCTCAATCATTGCGAGAATTGGTAACTCTCGATCTTTCTTGACTAAAGTGTTAAGCGACTTCGCATTGTTCGACGTCATCATATTGTATCGACGTCCTGGAAAATGTGATCATGCCCAATGTTCAATCCCCATCTCTGTTAAATACTCCCATGTAGCATGTGATTTACTGTCTATTTCGACCATGAACTTATCAAACTCTTCAAAACTGTAAGCCTCTTCAGCTCTCCTAAACAACGCAACGATGCCATTGCCTCGATACCTGGTCTTCAAGTTTCCCTGTATATGGTACATACAATAACCATGATGTGCCTCGGGGAAGACTTCGGCGATACCATTTATTATTGACTGCCCTCGATCGGTTACGAATGCAAGATTTTCGACATCTCCAATTACTTCCCTCAACTTCGTGAAAAACCAACTCATTGCTACATCATTTTCTCCGTCAACTATGCCGAACGCAAGAGGGTAAATTTGGATGTTCGCATCTTGGCATGTTGCAATAATCAACTTGCCCCCGTATCTCGCTTTAAGGGTTGTACCGTCGACTAAGATTAGGGGTCGCACTGCATTTCGAAACCCTCGAACACATTGTCCAAGGGCCATAAAGAAATATTTGAAGCGATTTTTGTTATCCTTCTCAATAAAAAATGCTGACCAGTATTAATTCATCTCATATTATAGCAATATCTGGCCAATGTAAATAAAAATAATCATAATTTAGATAATATATTAAATATTAAATGAACAGAAAAATAAACAATTTAATTAAATAATTAATTACATATAAATAAACAATTAAAATTAAATAATTAAAATTTAAAATAACAAAGAAATAAACATTTAAGCAATGAAATACTTAGCTAATTTAGCATAACTCTCCTCGGTCGAACCCATCAAATCCTCCAATGCATATTCTTTAGCCTTCCAAGCCTTCTGATAGCTCATGACCACCCCGTACTCTTGTCGAACACCATTAATGATGTCCGAAGGTCTGTAGATCGTTCGTGGATCCTGGAATTTGTGCATTATATCTCGACCAATGAACCATGATCGGGCCTGCCTATGATCATTTCGACGAATACCCACTTCGCAAGTATATTCCCATGCATACTTACGGACTACAAAGAACTCATTCGTGTCCATCTTAGTTGCTCGCAAACACCAATGGCAACTGTCGTTAATGCAGATAATTGTGTACGTCGACTTGTTTGATTTCTTCACTTTAAACTCGAAGTTATATTTTGAAGCAATCCGGTGCACAGCTTCTTGCAATTCTTTCTTTGATTCGAATAGTTGCTCAACATATACATCTTCATCATCGGGAACTACACGCGAACAATTAAAGGACCGTGTACTCGATCCGGCCTGTGAGCTCCCACCCGATTCATGTCTCCTACGGGATAAAGCAATCAAATCCTCGTTTGTAAATGCGTTTTCATTCTCGTTGTCTTCAATTATCGATGAAATTCTGTGCGTAACAGTGTGATCATGGTGAGTAGCAGTGGTCTCGGGAATAACCACATCATCTTCAAGAACAATCTGAATTGTATCCCAAACATTATTTACATTACGATTCTCTTTATTTGAAACTTCGTGTTCACTCTCGTGGACATTCGTCCCCAATAAAGTTACGCAAATAGGAGTCGACTTTCGACATTGGTTTAATTTAATTAGATGTTTCATTTCCATTTCAGAAGTAACTTTCATAGGTAGAATTGGAATAGTTGAATGCTTATGAAACAAAAATCCCAATTCCATATCGTACTGAGAGGGATCGACGTTAAGCATGTTTTGTATATCACTGTACATTTCTACAAACGATGTACTCCTTGTTATAAAAATTGCTTCAACCCCATCTCCTTCACTCGTCCTTTTCCATTCCCACTGAACATTTTCATTGATTTGAAATTTATCAAAGTAACAAATTGGGATACATGCTGATGCCATATCTGCCACAAATTAAAAATAAGGAATTAATATATAATTTTTTAAATTGTTCATTTCATATTTTATTTAATTTAATATTTTAAATAATTCATTGATTATTTTAATTGTTTTAAAAATATTTATTTCAATCAGTATTAAATATTCATTAATATTTATTTCAATAAACATATATTAATGAACAAATAAATTCTAAAATTTGAAAGTGGAGGGGAGGGGGAAAAAAATTGGCCGGCTGGGTCGGATGTTTCCGGCTGGCCCAAATAACTGGGCCGGCTGGAAACATTTAGCCCAGCTTTTTTCGTCCGTTTCATCTGGAATTTATGCTCGAATTTTTTATTTTTTCCCTTTTTCAACGAAATAATGTTTAAATATTTATTTTACAGACACCTATAAATTTTTCCTGTAAAATATATGCATACAGAGATGAATTTTTTTGTTATTTTTGCTATAAAAAAATTATATATCTGTGTTTAAATACTGTAAAATTCATTTGCCTTTGTCAAAAAAAAGATTTAAAGATTCAAACAGTAAATTTAACTAAAACAAAATTAAAAATACGTATTTAGACTTACCAATTTTCAGTGTCGACTGTGAGTTTTGTTTCTTTGTTGAACCTTTGATAATTTTGGGAGATTTCAATATTTTAGCAAATGGAAGGAAAAAATTCTTTTTTACTGTATTGGAGAAACTGATAAGCAAAACTGATTTTGAAATTTATGTATGGAAGTAACTGAATTTATTTAAACTTTTAAGGGTATTATTGTCTTTCAAAGAATTGATATACTTTTGTAATTGTGAAACATAAATCAGGGCATAATTGTCTTTTTATTGACAAGAGGCCAATGTGGTGAATACAAAAAAAAATGATCAAACTGGAAAATTGGTTGTTTGACCAAACCAATTTAAAAAGTACCCCGTGATTTTTGTACAATTTTTTATCATCATGGATCCCATGTGGGACCGATCTCTTGGGGAGAAGTCTGTAAACAGCCTGTGAGGCCTCAACTTGGCAAACAAGCAAAATCCAACTCAAAATAGGTATGGACAATTTGCACAATGTTTGACAAAAGTAAAGATGTTTTACGCAAATTACTTTAAAAGGTAAGGTTGTTACGTGCAAAACATATTAATAGGTAGGATGATTTAGGGGATGGCAATTTACCCCGTCCCGCCCTGAACGGGTTGACGGGGCAGTTAAAAAATTAAAAATAATTTTATTTCTAAGCAATTTACCCGTTAAAAATCTATTTTGAATTTGTATTTTATTTTTTAATAATAACATAATTTGAAACTTTCAAAATGTGAAAAAAAAAAATTAAAAAAAAAAATTAAACGAAGCAACAAAGACGGGGTGGGGCACGGGGCGAGGTTTTGGCCAAGCGCGGCCCGCCCTGTTGCCATCACTAGGATGATTATCACAAATTTAATTTCATTCTACAAAGAAAAAAAGAGGTCCAGTTCATCCTCTCTATTGAAATTTGATAAGACATTGACTGTTGAAACCTGGTAAGTTATTTACAGTACCAAATGTGCCATTGTTCTTCTCATTTTACGCCTTAGTTACATCCTTAATAAGCAAAAAAAGGGATCAAGCATTCCAAATTTTATGAGTAATCCACTATTACAACAGTCATTTTTTCCCAGGGTGAAATGGAATATTATTTACGTCATTGTTATTTATTTAATGGAATAATTTTATAAATTACTTTCATATTAACGATACTGTTAGTTATTAAAAAAAAATTAATTTTGAAGGCAGAAAGGAAAGAAAACTTTGGTTTAAGATTGTATTGCCCTTGTTATTTGAAAAGAAATGGGTGAATCTATTCACGCCACAATTTTTGTTATCTACACCACATTTCAATTGCAATGAATATATCTAAACTTTTCTTATTTTTACATTTATGTTCTCAACTTTTTTTTTTTTTTCAAAAAAACATTTTATCATCAACCCTCTTTCCATCTTCACAGCAAGTAATGCCAATTTTCGATCAAAATGTTTTTTACGAGAACGAAAAATATATATTTATCTCTCGTATTTTTAAATAATAGAAATAAATAATTAATAAAAAGATATTTGTCCCTCTTTCCAATGCACATTAGTAGAATGTTTGGATAAAAATCGTAATTGTGAAGAATAACAATACAATGAGAAAAAAGTCGAGGACATAAAAGTAAAAGTAAATAAAAATTGAAAACTTTTCTTGTAATTAAAATGTGTTGTAAATATAAAAAATTGTTGCGTGAATGTAATTACACAAAAGAAAATTGGCTTTTTGTGTGGAATTAATGAAGCAATTGACGATAAGTGAATGGAATGACTTTTTGATAATGAAAGGTAAAAATATGGATGACAATACCAAAAATCGAAACGCAGAAATGTTTTGTACAAAAATATTGGAAGATAGAAACGTTTTGTGCTAATCACCTTTTCTTTAATAGTGTAGAATTATGTTTGTAAAATGATTTTGACTATAGGATATTTATCAAATTTTCAGTTAAATGTTTATGTTAATGGTGGGATAAATAAAATTCGTGTTAGTAATATATTTACCCATTTACAATTCTCCGTTACCTTATCTCCATTTCATACAAGACACGAGCTTTCCTTTCCCCTTGAAAGAAAACCATAGTCCTTACCTTCTCGCCAACAGAAATGCTATTACCTCTGGCCATTCGACAAAATACGGGCAATACAGCAAATTATGCTTCAAATTTCCTAAACCCAGCAAAATCCCCCAAACATCCAAGCTTTCCAAATACAGTTCATCCACCCAACACAAGAAAACTCAAACCCATTAATATTTCCTGTTCGTCTTCATCCCCAACTCAAGAAACGTCATCAATCTTGGAGAATCATGGCAGTAATCAAGATAAACAGAAGCTGGGAGTTGTAGTGAAGACGATGGAGAGACCAAGACTAGTGCTGAAATTCGTGTGGATGGAGAAGAACATTGGAATAGCTATAGACCAAGTGATTCCAGGAGGTCGTGGTGGGACTATTCCTTTGAGTCCTTACTATTTTTGGCCAAGAAAAGATGCTTGCGAGGAGCTTAAAACTATGCTGGAGCGTAAACCTTGGATTTCCAAGAAACAGAAGGTTGTTTTGCTCAATCAAGCTGCTCATATCATCAATTTGTGGCAGCTGAGTAACGGGACTTGTTTGTAAGTTAAGGTTTCACATTTTATTTTTGCTTATATGTACGACACTTCACAGCTGAAATTGTTTGCAACCTTTCATTAAGTGGGGCGTGCTCTTAATTTTTAATTATAAGCGGATCAAGGTCAGCTCGTTAGCATCTTTAGTCGATCTTTCTGCTTAAATTGACTTCTTTGTATGTATTTGGAACAAAAACAAGATTGAGAGGGTCTTGATGTGAGAATTAGAAACTCACCGTTAACCATTTCTGTATGCAAAATTTTATTACGCTTGAAAATGATTAAGCCCTGAGGATTAAAGTCAGAATTATAGTAAATTTTGATGAAATGTGTGATATTTGAATCCAGACTGCCATCAATACTAATCTAATAGTCGGAACTCCCTTCATCTATAAAGCTTAGGTCTTTCGACTTTTACTTAAATTAAAATTTAGATTTTAATCCCTACCAAATGTTTTTTATATAATAAAAGAATAAAAACTTACCAAGATGAAAATGAAACAAAGAGGATAGCACTCCAAGGACAATAAATAATAAGACAAGTACTTGAATAGTTCTATTTTTCGTATCCAAAGTACAGAGTTTTTGAAAAAGCGTAATAGTTAATTCACATGGCAAGAGAAAAGTTCTTGCATGCGAAAAGAGGAAACCATAGAAAAGAATCTACTTCATTTTAAACCATTTTACTCGTCAAACTCGTGCATATGATCTAATAGATAGTTTGCAGCCAGCTCCTCGTTCTTGTTGCAAGCGAAAAATACTTCCAACACCAAAGCTCGATCAAAACCCATAGCTTCAAGCTGCAAGATAAAACTGATGTTTAGTAAGCAAATTCTAGACTGTTGAGAATCCATCTAGGTAAAAAGATGGGAAGCTTCAAGCATGGAAAACATGACATTACAGACTTCATTTTGCAAGTTCTTGGACACATATGCTACACGTCCTTTAGTTTTGATTTTAAAAAAATAAAATTAAAAGAATGATAAGGGATTTAACATGTGATTTAAATTAATAAACAGATAAAAGACATGGAACACGGCTTCCGGACATAATGCTGTTCAATCCCTATTTGTATCATGACTTCGAAGGATGTTGACTATGTAACCAAAAGTGCAGCGTTGAAAGATGTTATCCATTGTTCTAGAAAAGGGTTCTACACACAAAATAATCGTGGTTGTTGGGATTGAGAAAGTAACAAGAATCCAGCAACATACCAATGATACCATACAGGAGAGTAGTGCAATGAATGACAGAGATCAAACTCGTGCATAGATGCACGTGCAAAGTACTCTTGAGTTTGTTTCAACATGAAAAAAGGTAGTTTTTACTTGCTTGGTTTTGTTAGGTAAACATTGCTACAGGCGTCACACCTTTAACAAAAAGCTGCGTAAGAAAGCCCCAATCACCGAGCCAAATATATGTTTAAGACTTCGTAAATCAATCCACAAGAGAAAATCACCCTTCAAAATATGGCATGTACTCGTGGATCTTATGCTATCTATTAATGCACAGTTGTTTAACACTACATTCTGTGAAAACAACGTAAATTATGGTAATTAGCATGTAGATCTACATTATATAATCTTCAGAATTTGTGACTGGCGACTGGTGATACTACAGCAGACAAATACTCAAAGCATAGTCCTCTGCTTGTGAAATGCAACTACAATTTGAAGAACAGTAGTGGGTAAGAATTATTTAGAAGCGTTTGACACGATAATCCAAAATCCCTTGCTATCTGCTAAATGATAACCTAAAGACTAAAGTCTAACAATCATAGTTCTTTGATCTCTCACGTTTCCAGACATTACTCCATGTGGTCAAAGTTGCCAAGAAGCTCAAACCATCTCATCAGGCTAAACAACAAACAAGTGCTACAAAATGCGTATTGAAACATGCATAAAGAAACAAAAATTGAGAGTGAAAAACTTACACGTTCAATTGCTTCCCGCTCTTCAGGTGTGACAGTCACAGTCTGCGGCATTGCATCGGTAAGTTGCCCTTCTATGTTCCTGAATCATTATTGGCATTTCAAGTCAGTTGCCAGGATATATGAAGAAAGAGTAAGACGGATCAGTGAACCAGAGAAAGACAAAAGCTATTATTGACTGGATACAACTTCCCAAGAAGAAAAAGACAATAGGAGAATTTACAGTAGATCCTCTCACCCCTCCCCTTCAACAGGTTCATTTATTAGGCGTAGAAAGTCAGCCTGATGTTCTTGAATCAACCTCACTAATTGTGGGTTTTGCTTCCCCAGCTCTTGAAGCATAGGCTGCAGCAACATCATCATAGGACAAATCAGCATTTCTGCCTGACACTGTTTAATTTTATTGGAAGTGTGAAACTAGTACCTGCAAGATTTGAGGATTGGCTTGCACCATGGCCCGCAGAGCTTGAAACTGAAAAAAAAAAAAAATATGTCAAACAGAATCAAACCATAATTGTTTTTTAGTTTCCTAATAAACACAGCTTTCTGTACCTGTTGACTATTGCGAAGAAAATCCAAGTTACCAGTCGCATTTGAACCCACATTTGGCATGCCCTGGTTCCATAGGAACGACCAATTAAAAGTCTTTTTTATTATTCGTTTTTTTTTCAAAGATATTTCAAATTATATTCAAACAAATTTCTACCTGTGGAAAAAGGTCTAAAGGATTGACATTGGGTCCACTCGAAGGCACCACTGGCTCTGTTGCCTGGATTGAAGGATTCACAGGCTGCACACCTGCAGGAGGTTGAGCAACAGGAGGAGGAACTTCTGCTTGCTCAGGAATACCCTGAAATAGAACTCTTATATAAAAAGGAGCAACTAAATGATTCAAGGAACTAATTCTACCAGACATTTTTTTCCTTTTAGCAAAATGAAAACGCAGGCCAAAATCCGAGTACCATGTATCTAGAGTTCAAAACTTTTGGGAAAGACTCACAGAATAGAGGTATTCAACAGCTCTCTCTGGATTGTTATATGCAGCACGTAAAGCTCGTATAACAGTACCTCGATCCCAACTACCTCCACCCATATCAAGAATTTGCTGAACAGTGGCCTCTAAGTTACTTCCAGCAACAAGATTTGATGCTGCTTGATCGTAAACATCCGTCTCTGAGCTGTTTCAAGAATAAATACACGTAAATTAACACTCAATTTTCATATGACAGTTTCAAAACTGATATATCCTATTAGCAGTAAACAAACAGATCACTTGTACTCACGAAGCTGCGGCAGGGGCAGGGGCAGGAACAGATTCAGGGGCAGATTGTGGACTGCACACGAGAAATGAAAAGGTGAAGAGTAGGGATCAAAACCAGAAAATAATTACTTATAATTGATGAAAAATAGAGCAGAAAGATGGCTTTTACGGTGCCAAAGTTGATGCAGGAGTCGGGGATGCTGTTACAGATTGTGCTGGTGGAGGAGTATTTCTTGCCGGTTGGTTCTAGAGAGATGAAAATCATTAGCACTGATAACTAATCAACACATAATACAACAATTAGATGATTCCCAACAATTAAAATCAAGACAATATCTTATTCCATTTCATTCAACTTAAGGATATACACACACATGCAGATATAACAGCCAAGACATTTAAGCTGAATGGCAGTCGCATGCAATTATGAATATCTTTCTCCATAAAAATACAGTTTAAGGTAAGCCCAGAAAGAAACGTTAAGCAACAGGAGTTCAAGTATAAATGAAATTCACAAAGAAAAAAAAATGACAGTTCAAAGCTTGCCAAGTAGATATGCGAGCATTTACTATGTGATTGATGTAATCCTAATTCCATTTTGACAACAAACGGAATCAAGTCCAAAAACGCTGTCAAAGAAACTGATGTAAAGGTCAGATTCACACACCCTACTCAAAGATGCAGTTGATGCAGTTGCAGCCCCACTTGATGAAGCCTTGTTCTGCAAAAGTTGCAAATACAAACATAATAAGCTACAAAACTAAATTGTGTGGAATGCATGATGTGAATTGACATAAATGCATTATTATACTTTTTTCCATTGTAGTTAATATAACTCGTAAAATTGACAACCACAAACATGCACAACAACACACCAACAAAAAATGTTCAGTGGCATACCAGCAATGAAGCAAACTTATACAAAGACAATGCACATCAAAAAGCTGCTGTCAAATTGTAAATTATCAAAAGAAATTGTATGTTAGTTTAACTCGTCTACTTTAATAATGCCTCCTCTTCCTACGCTGCAGTCACATTTTTGTCTGAGTCATAAACATAGCAAGTCATTATTGATATGATTTTCATTCGAGCAAAACCATATAGAACTTATGGGATATGATAAGATCCAAATAATGTGAAAACAGATACCTTGCTTAACATGATGACAACGAAACTTTTTTCAGCTACTTTGTTCTCCTCAAGTGTCGTCTCATCCTTGAGAACTTTCCCCTGATGGATGAGCATTTGCTGAGAAGCAGGGTAGACATCTGATCCCTGAACCGTTTCTATTTTCTTTTTCACATCTGCCACCTAGAGTTCAACAGACACTTAAATCATTTGAAACACCACAAAACTGAATATACAAAAACTTAGGCAACAAGGATTATCCTCCAAGCAGACTAGTCGGTTCGTAAGAACTGTAGTTGTGCTGTGGCAGAGACAAGTATTTCGACAGGATCAAATGATAGGGGCATTTGTTAAGGCAAGAAGCCTAAAAATTATGGAAGTATCACTCAAAGTGTAGTAAAACCGACAACATCAAGAGGCAGATGAACATACACAAAATGCAACTGAAACTGTCTAGACTCTCCCACGTCAAATAGTCAATCAATTGAGACATACTACACTTATCGTCCACCATAACTTTCAACAAAATTTGTCTTTGCCATGAAATTAGAGAAGCTTATTAAATCAAATCTCTAATCATTGTTGAATTGTAACAGGAGCAAACTTTAAAAAGGGCATAATCGAAAGTCACTAGAACAGCTGTTCTTGGGTGGTATTTATCACCGAAAGCAGATGTTCAGTCACTTGAACAGCAGTTCCTGCGAACCATATTCAACATCGACTTACAAAAACTTAGGCTATAAAATTAATTTTCCAATGAGTTTGCTATTGCTTTCAATCTGTAGAAATTCAAGTGAGGTATACCAAACCTAGAGTAATATTTCTCTGGAAAGTATGAACATAAGTTTAATCCAGTCGCTGATAATCAAGACCCGCCAATTTGCTAATGAATATCCAGTTGAAACATATATTCGTCATTCTCTATTTCGAATTACAAAAATTCAAAGTTGAAATTAAAACAAAAATTCAGACATAAAAAACAGGCATAGAGCTCAAAGTCTACGAAGCAAAAACGAGAACTCACTCAATTGTACGACAATTGTTGAGAACAAATATCAATCCGCGCAAAACATAATCTAGAATCCTAATCTTAACAATCCCCAAACCCTATCATACCTTACCAACAGATAAATAATAATTCAGTTCAAACTTCCACATACACAAATAAAAATAAATAAATAAATAGACATCATGCATAGAGCGAGAAGGAGATAAATACGGTGTCTTCCGGTTTCAATTCGATCTCGAAGTGGGTGCCCTTAAGTGTCTTGACGAAGATCTTCATTTTTGACCTCTAGGTTTTGACGTTTCTTCGCCACTCTTAAAAACGGTGTCTGGATCCCAGGTCACGGCCGCCGAATGTTAGAGAGAGGGAGGAAAGGAAAGTCGAAGCACAAGTTATTATGAAAACGGAAGACGAAACTCTGTATTAGCTGGAGTTTGGTAATGATTAGGTAACTAGGCGGTTACTGACAATCGTATTGACACATAACGAGGTTTGAAGAATGAGCTTTTGATACAAGAATAATGATGTTCACAGTTGTTTACCACGATAATCGTTTTACACGACATATTCATAACAAATAGTTACATTAATAAAAAAAAATTTGTCACATTTATGCATCAAATAATCGTCTATCATGTTTATATTATATAAGGTGACTATCGTAGTGAACGATTACGAATAACATTATTTTTTATACATTTTTTATGACAATTGTGGTTAACAATATTGATGTTGTCAAAAATTAGACCATCAATTTAAAATTATTTTTTTAAAATAGATGAATATGATGTTGTCAAATGTGTGGTCGAGGTCTGCTGTCCAATTTTATTACCCATATAATTAATTATTGATATGTCATTAATAATTAACATATTCTCTTAATTTTACTTTCATTAACTTTATCACTAACATCATGTGTCAATAATTAATTAAATGACCAGCAAGTAAACAATAGATCTTGACTTTTAAGTGTGTATTGTCAACCAAAATTGTAATAATAAAAACCCTTGTTTGACAACATTAACAAATTTTTTCTTAAATTCAGCCCCCAATTGGGCTCCATAAGATTTTACTGCATTTTTTTTAATAACATTTTTCAATAAAATAATATTACACCTAAATTTAAAATTTGTTCTTACTTTTAATCTCACTTTCTCTAAAAAAATTACCATTTCAAAATATATTTTTCCCAATATCTCATTAAATGGAGCCAAACAAAGGCTTGTTTTCAATTTCACATTCTCACCAATAAAATATTTTGCAAATAATTTATTTTTTTTACTTTTTAATTACACTATTTTAAGGCACACATGCTCAGCATAACTCGGATTGAAACCATTATTCGTTTTATAATATTTTTGATTTGGTTAAATAGAACAATATTTCCTACCTATATGTTATACTACAAAAAACTTCCTTGAAAATAGCACAAAACGCCTTATTTGAAACCTTTAGTGTGGAATATTCCCATGCAGTCCATTTTCTCAATATTAGTTTTCCACCCGTGCAATATACGGACTATGTCATTTTTTCGGTAATATTAATGTGTCAAAATATCTATTTATTTCTCACAATAAATTTACAAATTTGATTAATTGGTGCGTAAAGAAATGGAGAAAAGTAGTATATATTTTTTATAGATGTTGCGTAAAGGAATGGAGAAAAGTAGGAAAAATTATATAACAATTTATAACACATATAAATTATAAAGTGATAATAATTTTATTAGGAATTTTTACTTCCAAAAGGAAAGATAATTGATGTCATACACAAATTTTTTTTTAAAGAAAATTATGTAAATTATATTGAGAAAATTATTGCGACAAAATAATAAACATTAATAAAATAATTGATTTTTTAAAGAAAAATACGAGTCATACGCATTTTCAATACACACGTTTGATGTACATTTAACTATTTTCGATATTCATTTAGATCATTTGATGTGTCTATGATATAGTTTTTGAAATGAGTTTCAAGAGAATATAGAAGATTTATGGTAGATTTTTATAAAAAACTAAATAAATCACCCAATGAAAAAAATTGACACAAAAAAGATATCAATCACCCAATTTTAAAAAAAATCGACACGGAGCATCATTTAAAAAAAAAAAAACATATTGTTGCACATGCTCCATGACACGGAGCAGAGGAGCAAAACTGCTCCATGTCACTGAGCAAAAATGCTCAATAATTTTTTTCATTTTTTTTCTTGGTGATTGATATATTTTTTTTATACGAATCTATTTCGTAATAAACTTTTAAATTTTTTTTAATGTCAAAAGAGATATCATTTAAAAATTTAAGAATTTCGATTACAAACTAATTTTAAAAATTCAGCGACGATTGTTCTGTAGTCGAATGCATAAATCTTCTATATTCTCTTGAAACTCATTTCGAGAACTATATTATAGACATATCGAATAATTTAAATGAATATTGAAAATTGTTAAACGTGCATCAAACGTATGTATTAAAAATACGTATAATTCGTCTTTTTCTTAAAAAAATCAATTATTTTATTAATATTTATTATTTTTCGTGACAATTTTCCCAATATAATTTATATCATTTTCTTAAAAAAAAAAATTATGTGGTATGACGTCAACTATTTTTTTTAACGTACAAATTCAAATCAGGCAAAATAGTAGCATTATACACGCGTAGGAAAATCATTAGTAGTAATTTAGTAGTGAAGCAGGATATCATGAGATATTCAAAGGTAAAATAGGAAAACACAAAATACGTCATGAATGAATAGTGCTAGTCACATTCACTCTTTTATTGTAGTAGGTCAATGATTATACAATAGTCGAACGCATGAATCTTCTATATTCTCTCGAAACTCATTTCGAAAACTATATTATAAATATATCGAATGATCTAAATGAATTTCAAAAATAGTTGAATGTACATCAAACGTGTGTCAAAAAAATGCGTATAACTTGTCTTTTTTCTTTAAAAAATCAATTATTTTATTAATATTTATTATTTTTTAGCGATAATTTTCTTAATATAATTTACATTATTTTCTTAAAAAATATATTATATGGTATGACAGCAACTATTTCTTTTGAACATAAAAATTCAAATCAAGCAAAAAGAATCACCACAATGTTGAATATTTTTAATACTCAATGAAAAGATGTCGATTAATTTAGTTGACGTTATTGAATATTTTAGATGTATATAAATTTTGGAGGATTAAATTCAAATATCTAAAAATTGGGTGATTAAATAAAAATCTCAATCCCATTTAAGTGACAAAATATTATACTATGGCTCAGCTTGTGTTTGGCTCCATTTATTTATTTATTTTTCATTTTTCTCTCTTTTATTTTCAATCGCAAAATCTTCTATAAAATAATATTACATGTAAATAAAAAACTTTTCATTAAATCAATTGGAGATTGAACAATAAAAAAAGATTTGATTAATTACACGATTTAATTATATTAAATATAATTATCATCAAATATGTCATTTATATGTAAAATAACTACTCAAATTAAAATAATGTTTGATATATAAATTACAAGCTCCAATAATTTGGGTTTTTAATCCATGCGTCAAAGGAATATTTATCATATCCCCAGAAAATACATTTCAATTATAGCAACACAAAATTGAGGTCAACTAATTTTTCATCTTGATTATTTTAACATCTAAAAATTTTTATATATAAAAGAAGTTCGATATTTTTAGAATTTTTTTCTTATTATTACTTTTTCCTCTCGATCAATTAATTTTTTAAATAATCTAATAAAATTTTTGACGTCATTTAAAAAAATTTCTAATAAACTTTAAAAAAAATTTTAATATCAAAAGAGACATCATTTAAAACATTAAGAATTTTGATAACAAACTAGCTTAAAAAATCCATCGACGATTGTACAGTAATCAAATATATAAATATTCTATATTCTGTCGAATTTCATTTCGAGAACTATATCATAAACACGTTGAATGATCTAAATGAATATTAAAAATAGTTAAACGTACATCAAATATGTGTTTAAAAATGCGTATAACTTGTCTTTTTTTTTTAAATAATTCTTTTATTAATATTTATTATTTTTTCGCGACAATTTTCTCAATATAATTTACATCATTTTCTTGAAAAAAATTATGTAGTATGACGTCAACTATTTTTTTGTTTGGACGTTAAAATTCAAATGAGGCAAAACAGCAGCACTACACACGCGTAGGAAGATCATTAGTAGTGATGGGATACTCAAGGGTAAAATAGGAAAACACAAAATACGTCATAAATGAATAGTACTCACCATATTCTCGCTCTGTGCAATGCACGGATTGTGGTATTTTTAAAGTAATATTAATGTATCAAATATTAAAGAATTCATTATATTTTCACCTATATCTTATAGAAATTGACAATCATTAGTGAAATTTAATAAGGATAATATTCTAGTAAGATTCAACTAAAAAGTGTTTGCTAACCAATTTTTTTCCCAAGGAAGAAATTAATGGGGATGATACTAATCTCTCTAAGTTTACAAACATTTGACAATTCATAATTGTGCTATGTACCAAAATATTAAAATGTACCCATTGAACGATGAAGAAAGTTTATTGGGAAAAAAAGTAGTAAAAATATTACCTGATAGATCATAATGTTCAGGAAATGCAATGCAATAGATGAAGATCACTTTAACCACTCTCAACAAAATGACCTAGACATAACATTAAAATCACACAATAAATTGTTCATAAATGATGAAAATTAGCTAAATAAGAAGCTGAAATGGTATTCATGCAGAGATGTAGTGAGTAACATTTATCGTGGTCTCCGTGTTTTGCGATTTTCTTCCAATTCAAACTGAATGACCTTCCTAAGAAACAAATTCCAGAAAATAACTCGTTAAGTGTGAACACGAGCGGACAGAAATGAATAGTAAAAAATCATATTCACTCTTATAAGGTAAAAAAAAACAAAAAAACAAAAAAACAAGAAAGAAAGAAATTGAAGTTACATGAGAAAATGAAAATGATGGTTCAAAAAGTGATGGTACTAAATAAAAAAAATAAAAAAAGGGTGCCAAACGATCTCTTCGCGCAGCGCGGAGAGATAGATTCTTTACCAAAAGAAAAGGATTTTCTGACTATTAGTGGACCCATTTGTGAGATAGGAAAGTTAATAATACCATTAGTGGGCCCCTTTGTGAGATAGGGAAGTCAATAATTTCGGCTGACAAATCTGCAACAGTCCAAAATGGGCTGGAACCTGGGAAAAAAGCAGAAATAGAGAAGACCATTAGACCACGTTTCAAAAGTGAAATGGGATATTATGAGATATTGAAAGGTAAAATAGGAAAACATAAAATATGTCCTGATTGAATAGTAATTGGCATATTGCCTCCTTTATCGTAGTAGGGAAAGTTGTAATCATAGTCTCGAATTTTTTTTAAAAAGTATAAATAAATTAAATCAAAATTTAAAAAAATTAGTTCCCTCTCCTCTTTTCTCTCTCTACCACCGTCGCTGTCATCACCACTGTGACCATATATCGATGTGTCCCCAATTCCATTCCCATTATACCCTCACCAATTTTATATAACCAATATGAACGATTGCAATTTCCTTGCACTATATTCCATTTTTATTTTTCACTTTGCACTATCTCATTCTCCTTTTCTCTCTAAAATTGTTACAATAATTGTTTATATCAAAACCATTAACCACACAAATGGATTTCTCTCTAAAATTATTACAGCAATTCTTCTTCAATCTCTCCAATTTCAGTATCCAAATCAAAGCATTCCATTCTTTCGAAATTTCAGGGTTTAACAATGGCTGTGATTGAGAACCAAATATTGTATTGAATAGATCATCATTTTCTTCAAAAGGCCTGGTAGGCAAAATCATGAGTGAAAATGATTTTGGTGATTTTTCATCCATTTTAAACCTATTTTGGTGATTTTCCGATGAAAAAATCACACTATTCGGAATCAATTAAGAGCTTGGGAGACAAAATAATGGGACTTGGATGTTGCCAAGTGGAGAGATTGTTGATGGGAACAGTGGTTAGTGCAAGGGCAGTGGTAGTACCATTTATCAAACCGAATGACATCGGAAAAGTTTGGGTGGCTGTGAATCTATTCTGTTCTGCAGTACGTGGTACTGTGGTTGTTGCTACTTCTTTTTGCTCTGATTTCCACTTCCGCTGGTGCCAATCAAAGCAACCAAAAGAGTTACCAACGCAAATTTTTGAAGGCAAATTTGCACAGAAAAAATCTGACCATAAATATTCATTGATGCTTGTTAGGATTTCATGCACTAAAATCGGTAATAAGTAAATCACCGAAACACAAACTCACATAAAATGTTAATACCAACTGAAGAAATGGTCACCCAATTTGACAACACCTAATCTGGAGGCTCAGAGCTAAATAGCCCGTCACTATGTGCAAAGAACTGCTTAAAAGAGAGTTCAAGATTAGAACACAATAATCAGAACCGAGATATTTTCACCGATTTATATAGATCTTAAGAAAAACAACCCCTAATTGACTCAAGACCGTAACCAAGTGTAGCCAAAATTCTATACAGTTTAATCAACTACAAGAACATTGAAAACCTTCTGCAAATGATAACTATACATAGTCACAACCAAAATTTGACTATACACTACACCAGAAAACCAGAAACTAGATCTGATTTACAGTGAAAACCACCGACCTTGAACAGGAAAGGTTACGCAAGATTTAGAGAGAAAATGAATGAATGAACATCAATCAGCCGGGCCAACTCAAGGGTCCAAAATATGCCTTTAAGCTACAGCAGTTAGATCCAGATCAACCATAAGTAACATAGATCCGAGTCACCGTAAATCAGCCAACTAATTTATGCCAAGTGGTTATACCCAGGAAAAACGTTTTTCCACTTTTGAAAATGGGTTTAGAGAACACATTTTACAATCTTTACCTTGTGTTTCTCTAACCAATTACTCTCTCTAATTGCTACATTGTACGTGATGGTAGTTTACCCTACATCATCGCCCAGGTATTTGCAAAAAATTACCATTTATCAATATTCAGCAAAGACAGACAAGTTTTGAACTTACCAATAGATAGAATTTTAGTTCCTATGTCAAATGGATTTACACGTGCATGATTTTTTTCAAGAATGAACTCATTGTATGCAATTTTCTCTCGTATAAAGTGGTACTTCACCTCAATGTATTTGGATCTCTTATGGAAAATAGGATTCTTACATAGTAGTAAAGCACTTTGACTATTAGTGAAGATTATGTGTGAATCGTACAAAAAATTCTATTATCTCAAAACTCACTTCTACTAGATACATTCTTTTACAAATTTAGTAATTGCCACATATTCAGCCTTCGTACTGGATAATGCGATAGTAGATTGAAGTTATAACTTATTTATGATACAATTATCACCAAGTGTGAAGAAATAGAATGAGTCTACATACCCCTTTAAAGTAAGCTGTTCAAATCTCCTTTCAGACACTAGTCTGGTACTTAATGTCCTAGCTATATATTTTAGAAGCCATTTTAACCCAGCCCAATGAGGTTTTCCAGGGTTAGACATAAATCTACTTAAGAAACTTATAGCATAAGCTAAGTCTGGCCTAGTAGTGATTATAGAAAATGACAAATCCTATAGCATTGACAAATAGGATATTCTTTATTTCTTTCACTTCAGTTTCAGTTTAAGGTAATTGGGCTGATTATAGATTCATACGGGCTGCAAGAGGTACATTCACACACTTAGCATCTTTCATGCCAAATTTGGTTATAACCTTGTGCAAATAAGCACTTTGTGTTTTAGTTAGACTATTCTCTTGTCTATTCCTGTTAATAATCATTCCCAAAATTTTCTTAACATTTTCTAAGTCTTTCATATCAAATTCAAACTTTAATAAGTTCTTAATTTAGCTTTGCTAAAGTTGGCCAATAGCACGTCATCAACATATAGAAGTAAATAAACCTCACCACCAACCATAACATTATTATGGTGTAGACAATGATCATATTCACTTCTCTTGAATCCAATCTTCAACACAAATGTGTCAAATCTAATGTACCATTGCCTTCGATTTTGATTAAGTCCGTACGATGATTTTTGCAACTTGTAAACATAATCTTCCTTTTCCTTCACCTCAAACCCTTGGGGTTGACTCATATAGATATCCTTATCTAGCTCACCATGTAAGAATGCAGTATTGACATCTAATTGTTTAAGTTCCCAATTTAATTGAACAACTAGTGCAATAATCAATCTTATGGTCTTGTATTTGACAACCAAAGAGAAGATCTCATTATAGTCAACAACCTCCCTTTGAGCAAAGCTTTTGAGTACAAATTTAGCTTTATATCTCACAGGGTCAGATAAAGTAATGCTATCATTTATTTCGAAAATCCAATTGCATTGAATAATTATTGGATTTTTAGGTCTCTTTACAAGTTTTATGTTTTATTATCAAGTAAAGATTTCATCTCTTCATTCATGGCATTTTTCCATTTCTAAGATTTAGAGCTATTCATGGCCTCTTCAAAAGATGAAGTTTCTAAATACTCTAAAGATTCACCGAAGATAAGGGTAAATTTAGTCAAGTTATTTATGTCGTATCTTGGATTTGGTTTGACTTGTCTTCTTTTCCTATCTCTAACCAATTGATAATCTTGAGTACTTATCTCAATAGTGGGAATATTTGAGTTTACAATTTCTATTTCAACTTCAGTTTGAGGTAAATTTACTTCACCTTTATTTGTGTTAACAACATTTTCATCAGGTTGTTGAACATCAGCTTCAGCATTCTCAGGTTAGTTGTGACTAAACCTAGCTAACTTTACCTCACACTGTGAGGTAGTCTTTCCAGTTTGCTCTTTTGGATTATAGATTTAATTTTTCATACATGACATTTCAAATTTATTAAATACTACATTTCTGCTATTAATGATCTTAATACCTTGCACACCCAACACCCACAATATGTACCACTTCACAAATGACATTTCAGATTTATTAAATACTACATTTCTGCTATTAATGATCTTAATACCTTGCATACCCAACCCCCACAATTTGTACCACTTCACCCCTTCAGGGTACCCAAGCATAATACATTTAGTTGTTCTAGGATCCAACTTTCCCTCAATCTAATGTGCATATGCTGTACATCCAAACACGCTAATCTGAGAAAAGGTTTGGGAGCTTTCCAGTCCAAAGTTCATCTGGAGTCTTAAACCCAACAGAACTGCATGGAGATCGATTTATAAGATAAACAGCTATAGTCATAGCCTCGGCCCAAAAACTTAGAACTAATTAGCATATACCTAACTTTGTTCATCAGAATTCTGTTCATTATTTCAGCTATCCCATTCTATTGAGGTGTGTGCTTAACAATTTTGTGACTTACAATTCCCTTTTGTTTATAGAAGTTATCAAACTTAGCATTACAAAATTCCAAACCATTATCAGTTCTTAGAGCTTTTAACTTCTTATCAAGTTGATTCTCAGCCATCTTTGACCAAGTTATGAATTTTTGAAATGTCTTAGATTTGGTCTTTAATGGATAAGTCTATACCTTTCTTGAGTAGTCATCAACTATAGAAATGAAGTACTTATTTTCTCTAAAGATAAGCTGATTCTCAGGTCTCCATAAATCTAATTGGACATAGTCTAGGGGCCTAGATATGGTCTGTGACCCAGTCTCAAAGCTCACCTTATGTGATTTACCCAACACACATGTTTCACAAAATTCAAGGTGCTCAATATATCTTTCCCAAGTAATTTTTGGTTACTTAGATACTTCAAACCCTTATTTCCTATATTTTCCATTCTATTATGCAATAGTTCTGATTTGTTTTCAGTTATGCTCAAAGATTTAGCATCTTGAGGAGTGACAGTCTCTCTTATAAGCTAGTACAATACATTTCTCTTTGGTCCCTTGAAGATTACCAAAGATCCCTTCATATCTTTCAAAGTGTTATTTTCAAACTTGAAAGAATGTCCTTCATCTTCAAGAATTCTCAATGAGATGAATTTCTTTTTAGGTTTGGGATATATCTCACATTTTTCAGTTGCCTGACGGTACCATCATACATTTTGATGGCAATATCACTTATACTAAGAACACTTTGAGAGTTAATATCACCCATATACACTTTCTATGATTCAATTTCTGTATAATTATTAAACCAAGACCTGTTAGGACATATGTGGAATGTACACCCTAAATCCAAGATCTAGTCCTTATCGTCTTCTTCATTAGACACCGTCATTACAAATAAGTTATCTAATTTAGGACCAACGACAAAATTATTCAATTTTTATTGCTTTTATCTATTTTAAAGCAATCTCTTTTAAAGTGACCTAACTTTCTACAATGGTAACATTTCTTGTTGCTTTTATCTCTTGAGTTTAATCTAGTTTAAGATTTTTATTTGGATCTTCTGTTGTTGAAATTATTTTCCTTCTCAGTTCTTCCTCTTACAAACGTACTCCCATCTCTGAATTTGTTCTAGATTCTCTCTTGACCTCCAATTCCTGAGATCTTAGAACATTAGTGACAATTGTTTATGTTAGTGCATGTCTTGAGTATTTTATTTCATTCTTAATATCCTTATAGGAATCAGGTAATGAATTAAGAAGAATCCACTTCAAGGGCCTGATCCTCAAATTTTTTATTATTTTGGGCAAGGCTCTTAACTAAGATATGCTAAAATCACTCAAATTAGCTTCCAAATCTTTCCCAAGTTCCATTTTTAAACTAAAGAATTTTTCTAAGAGGTAGATCTTATTAGACAATGTCTTAGTCAGAGACAAAGCATCTAATGCAGTCTACAAAACTCTAGGAGTGTTAGCATCTTCTACCTGTCTTACTATATTATCAGATAAGTATAATATAACAGAACTATATCTCATTTCATTCATATCTAGAATTTCATCGAGCTTAGCTTTCAATTTAGAAGAAAAAGTTTTAAAATCATTCAAAACTTTAGCAATCCTTTGTTGGACCAATATGACCCTCATTTTCTACTTCCAGATGGAGTAGTCCCCCTTTCTATCGAATGTGATAATTCGACCTTCATTGCAGGTTATGTAAAAGGGTGGCTATTATCGTAGACATAAGTAATTTTTAATTTGAAAGAACATTTAAGTTGTAGAAAAAGTTTTTGCAATTTGAGACAAGCTCATCTCAGAATGAAAAAACAATAGTAATATAATACGTACAAATTGAAACAGTAACATGAAGGATCAATTTCAAAGTTATCACAAATGGTACCAAACACTCGGATTGAAAAAAAAAAATTTAATTGTGCTCTTATTACAATAAAACAATTTAATCAGATTCTTGAACAAACTGAACTATAGTAATCCAACAAATTCACATATTACATTTAAATCATCCAAATCTGTTATTGAGAAAAAATGTTTAGAATAGTCTCACCAAAACACTATGTATAACAGTATTTAAAATTCCAATTCATCTTTACCAAACCCTAGCCTCCAAGATCCTCATTTCGGATCTGTATTCAAAAACTGCACAGATCAAAGAAACAAATCAATACGAAAGGAAAAGTCAGATTAGATTTCAGAGATGCCTTACCCACACCTTACGAGGCTTTGATATCAATTTTGTTAGGATTTCATGCACTAAAATAGATAGAAAGTAAATCACCGAAAAATAAACTCGTACAAAACGGTAATATCAACATAAGAAATGGTCACCTAGTTCGGCAACGCCTAATCTGGGGACTCAGAGCTAAAGGGCCCGTCACTATGTACAAAGAACCGCCCAAGAAAGAGTTTGAGATTAGAGTACAACAATCAGACCCAACACACTGTCACTGATCTACATAGATCTCAAGAAAAGCAACCCCTAATCGACTCAAAACTATAACAACTATAGCCAAAACTCTATATAGTTTAATCAACTATAAGAACACTGAAAACTTCCGCAGATGATAACTATACATAGTCACGAACCAAATCTGACTACACACTACACCAAAAAGTCAGAAATCAGAAACTAGATTCAATTTACAATGAATACCACCGATCTTGAACAGGTGAGGTTACACAAGAGTTTAGAGGTTGAAAGAATGAATGAATGAAAATCAATCAGACGGGGCCAGTTCAAGAGTCTAAAATATGCCTTTAAGCCACAGCCGTTAGATCCACGTCAACGATCCAAATCAGCCACAAGAAACACAGATCCAAATCACCATAAATCAACTAACAGATTTATGCTAAGTGGTTACACCAAGGAAAAAAGTTTTTCCACTTTTGAAAACCAATTTGGAAAACACATTTTACAATGCCCGAATGTTGGTTGGCTCTGTAAATGCTTCTGGGAAGTTGAGGAACTGCTTGCATTTTGATGAGTTTGCATTTGATGAGCCAGAGAGGCCAGTTGCTGCTGGAGTTGAATTTGTGATTTATGGGTAAGTTTAAGAGAAATTGGGTTTTGTATTTTGCATTTCTGATATTGATTTATGGTTTTATAGAGACGACAGTGGTGAATGGTGGTGGGGAAAGAGAAAAACGAAGAGAAAGTGAATTTTTTTTTTTTTTTAGTTTTTGAATTTTGATTATTTATTTGCGATATATTTGTATTTTTTTAAAAAAAATAAAATAAAATTGGGACTATTGTTATAATTAGTTCTTTATTTTTCTTTTTGTTTTATTTGAATATGATGATGTATTAGTCATTTCACATTTTTTTATTGAGATTATGGAGTGCACGAGGGTATTCCACACTAAAAGTTTCAAATATGAACATTTTGTGCTATTTTCAAAATGTAAGAAATTTCCTGCAGCATGCCCAATAGATAGGGAATTTTGTGCTATTTAACCTCTTAATTTTTGTTTGATATGTTTCTATTGTTGTTGCTTCTATGTCTCATAGGAGAATTTGTTGAGAAAGATACCTTAATTGATATTTGAAAACAAATTTCTTAAAGAGCTTCCTCTTTGAAAATGCTTTCATAGGAAGTAATATCATGTTAGTTCCTCTAAAGACTAAAAGTTTTTCGACTAAAAGATTCACTTATATAAAATTAACTTAGTGGATTCAAAAGCAATTATGAATCTCAAAAATTTCTTTTGACTTTTCAAAAATCGTACAAACAGGCTCTAAGAATTAACTCAAGTAATGCTTCATAGAAAAATGTAGTGAGTGAAAAAGATCGAATCAAGATTTGATAGTAAATAAAAAAGTAAGTTGGAGTAAATTGGTCACATCTTGATGTGGAACCAACCGATTCTTGTCACGATTTAACGGTTGCATTAATTTTTTTTTTAAGGGTAATTAGCACAAAACGTCCTTACCTTTCAATGTTATTGTGCAAAACGTCCATACCTTTCATTTTTTGACATTTTTACCTTTATCTTCACCATTTATTGCAAAAATCATCTTTTTTATCAAAATTTTCATGTGAAATGACAAATATATTCCTTATTTAAATAAAACCACAGAAAAGAAAAGAAAAGTTAAACAAAAAATTGTAATCATACTCCCAAACTTTTTTAAAAAGTGCAAATATGTCCAAATAAATTATTAAAAGGGTAATTAGCATAAAACATCCCTACATTTTATTATTATTGTGCAAAACTTTCATACTTTTCATTTTTTGATATTTTCACTTTTATTTTTATATTTCATTGCAAAAATCATTATTTTCATTCATTTTCTCAATTAAAAGCTGTAAAATGATAAAAATATTGTCCTCTTTACATAAAGAAAAATAAAGAACAAATTGCAGCTATACTCTCAAAATTTTCAAAAATAAAAATAAATAAATTTAAAAAAATAAGTGATTAAA
Organism: Olea europaea var. sylvestris; assembly: GCF_002742605.1. Lineage (NCBI taxonomy): Eukaryota > Viridiplantae > Streptophyta > Magnoliopsida > Lamiales > Oleaceae > Olea > Olea europaea. The sequence continues at coordinate 6,782,670 of NC_036246.1, forward strand.
AAAATCACTTTTTATAAATTATTTATTTGGAATTTATTTGTACTTTTTTGAAAATTTTGGAAATACAGTTGCAATTTTTTCTTTATTTTTCTTTTTTATTTTTGTTTATTTAAAAAGAAATGTATATTTATAATTTTATAGCTTTTAATTAAGAAAATAGATGAAAATAACGATTTTCATAATAAAATATGAAATAGGGGTGAAAATGTCAAAAAATAAAAGGTATGGATGTTTTGCACAATAATGAAAGGTATTGACGTTTTGTGCTAATTACTCTTTCAATAATTTATTTGGATTCATTTGCACTTTGTAAAAAATTTTGGGAGTATGATTGCAATTTATTATTTAACTTTTCTTTTCTTTTTTATTGTTTTATTTAAATAAGGGGTATATTTGTTATTTTGCACGAGAAATTTGATGAAAAAGATGATTTCCGCAATAAAATGTGAAGTTAAGGGTAAACTTCCAATAAATGAAAGATATAAACGTTTTGCACAATAATATTGAAAGGTAAGGATATTTGTGTTGATTATCCTTTCTTTTTAATTATAAACTCAAAGTCAGATAATGATTTTTACCAGAATTGGTATATTGTTGATGATGAATTGGAAGTCTAGACTCACCGGGGAGTTGTTTGGTCAAAGATGTATCTTTGGATACTAAAACTTTGTTCCAATATAATTTTCTAATAATTTAAGAAGTTATTTTAACGGAAAAATATGTTGAAATTATAGTCTTAACAATTTATATAAGATTTCAAACCATTGATATTAGTATAGTCGGGCATGGATTTGGGTTGGGTGGATTTTTTACCCAATTCAAACTCAACCCAACATGATCGGTTCATTAAAAATCAACCCAACCCCATTGTAAATGTTGACTTTTTATTTGACTTAATAATCTGTAGTAACGATTCATTGCACCGAGTCTTTGATGCATACAATGTATTTTCTTCCAATATTGTGTTTGATGTATCAATTCTTTATTCCACACAATAGATGAAGTCTTCCCTTCACCTTCGAATGTAGCTTATAGATAGGCATTGGAAGAATTCAAGAACAAGATTTTTTGAAAGGAGATATCTTTCAATACTATTTTGTGTTTTCACTATATTGTCTAGTATAATCTATCGTTTTATCTACATTTATATTTTTCTATGATGACTAATAAAAAATTAGTTGAATAACTTTCAACAGGCTTTGGTCCAACTTTCTTTTCTTATTACCTAGTATAGACCTTTAACCAAACATTTTCAAAATGCATAGGCTCAGCATAGCTGGAATTAAGCTTGTTTAGTTAAAGGGAAAATTACCTAGAAACCTAGGTTTAAAGACTAGTTTTCAAGAATAAAGGAGATTAACTTTCATTTCAAAAGTCTGGTGGTAAATAAAAATTATTTAATGAATTAATACAGATTTATTAATAAAAAGCGTTTATGTACCCTAGCCACCCACGCTAATTAGTCTTTTCTCTCTCCTCTACCTTCTCCATCGGCTTCTCTTCCTCTCTAGTTACCGTCACCGAAGTTCGTCGCAACAACGCTCACATGAACGACTGTTGGTAGTAGTTCTGGTGAATGGATCCACCGAGGGAATTTTCCATCAAAAGCACTGCTGTCCGCGATTCGTAACTCAACTTCTTCGAATTTTCAGATCTACGATCCAGAATCACCGCTCCATTTTCAGGTACTACGTATTCACAATTGCTTGATCTTTTATCCACCGTGAGGTCTGGTCATTTGGACACACGTTAATCCCTGTATCATCTTCATCCCTCATCCCAAAAAAGTGACACTAGCCCCATTTCTACAATCATCTTCTTCTACCTTGGACTCCCTGCTATGATTGATTACACTTTGTCTATGTATGGTGTTTTGGAGCTTTTAAGTTACTTTGTTCTGTTGGTTGTAAAAAGTTTCTATTTTCCTAATATTGTTTCTGAATGTATTAGTACTAATAGTGGAGCATAAGTCAGGGAGTTAAAGTCTCAAAAATTCCTTATTTGAATGAATTTGTTGAGGACGATTAAGGCCAAAAACGGAGATATTGACTATCGATGTAAAGCCAGGCTGCGGACCTCGTGTTTGTAATTGATGATAAGCCACATAATATTTTTGATCCTAGTGAACATCATTGTGAGCCTGAGTTAAGAGTTATTGGTTTCCCAAGAAGGTATGCCAATCACCAAGGAGCTGGGGAACTGAGGTGATTTGAAGCTCATGTTTGAAGTTAAGTTCTCTACGAGAATGACACCCGAGCAACCCAAGCGTGCTTTAGGAGGTTGATGATACAATTTTCGTAGACCCGACTGTTGTACTTTTATTTTTATTTTTTTTCGCGTCTTTTGACTACTTACTTCTTTTGCATTCTTGTTTCTGTTCATGTGAAAATTCCCTTGTTAGATATCTAATTGTAAGCAGCAAAAGAGACGATTGAGTTATCCATTGAGCAAATAGGAAAAAAAGTTTCTTTTTCCCATTTTTGTTTCAGAATGTGTTAGTACTGATAGTGACACATAAGTTTGGGAGTTAGAGTTGTGGTACATTGGTGGTTAAGGTAATTAATGATAGTCAAAGGCCGAAATAATAAAAGAGTTGCTCTGCAACATTTTGCTGTGATGGTTGCTGGACAACCAAAATTGTGGACAAAAATAAAATATGTGTTCTTATGTAGTCAATATGGTCATGTTCAATTTGAGAAAGTTTACTGTGTCAAGAGGACATATTTAAAATCTGCTAGCCCATTTATGGGCGTGAATTTGAGTTGAAGGTGGTAGTGGTAGTGCATTGGAGGTGATGGTGGGATGACCAGTGGTGAATTGTAGAGCTAGTTTGAGGAGCGTGCAGATTTCTTTGTGGTGACCTTACCAAATTTGTACTTATTGTGACTTGATTAAATACCATCACAGTTAAGGTTGTGACCATTCCGTGTTAATTGTGACTGGTTGTGACCACTGTTTTAATTGTGATCGATTGTGATTGACTTGGCCACAAACAGTCACACTGAAGATAAATTTGGTCACAAGCAGTCACATTGAAGATATATTTGGTCACAGTTAGTCACATCTTGTGATTGTGCCTCTTTCTGAGCCATTAGGTGCAACCGTACAGGTGCAAATGATGGAATAATGGGTTAGAGGTGGTGGTGTTATGTTGGTGGTGGTGGTATCAATGGTGGTGTTGGTGGTCGTGACTATTTATATATTAATGTGAGTCTATATGATAAGTATATCTTAATATATAAAAAAGAACACATTTATTATTATTATTATTATTATTATTATTATTATTATTATTATTATTATTATTATTATAATATTGATGTTCGAACTACAATTTTTGTAAGATTTGTGTTTTTTGGATTATAATAAAGGATATATTTTGAGTGTGTAGTTAATTTGGAAATAAGAGAGTGTTGAGTGCATTAAAATGAGGAAAGAAAAATATTGAAATAAGTCATCACAAATCACAAATTTTATAGGTCACAATTTCTTTATCGGTCACAAATTATCAAATTAATAGGCAGCGTGTTACTTTTGAGTCACAAGTCGCAAATTTTACAAGTCACAACTTATTTCACGATTACAGATTATCAAATTAATTGGTTACAAGTTATTTTTCGATCACAAATTATCGAATTATTTGACCACAGCTTAATAAATTGCGAGTCACAATTTCACATTTTTCAGGTCACATCATTTATTGATCATGGTTATCAATTTTATCGGTCACAAATTATCAAATTATTCATACTGGACACTCTTTACCCCATTTAACCTATTCCCCGGTCCCACCCCAACCAAAATGTCGCACCACCAACCTGGAAATAAGCAAACCACCAACAACAAAATTATCACCACTATCACTGACACTGCAACGTTAAACAACTCTCATCCATTTCTTTCATCACAATCATGTCAACTCCATTTTACCTATCAGATAAATCTATTGACAACAAAACTTGGGGTGCCTACAAGCTACAGTGCTCGATGCAAAAATTATACCAAGCACACGACCAAATGCTCTCAAAAGGTATTCACGGTGGGTTCAACTTTCAAGCTAGCTACTGTTCTGCACTTCTAGCATAGGGATGCAATTTAGCAAGGTTAACAACGTTTTTAAAATCTAGGAACTTGATTTCTTTTACAACTTTACAAAACCAGAGCCGAAATTTCTTTTACAACGTTACAAAATCAGGCCAGCGAGGTGGCAACTGTAGCGCTGCGATGCGGCTGTAGCGCGTGGCTCCTTGCATACAAAGCTGCTGCTGCGGTGACTACTGTAGCTCGTAGAGACCGGTGCACCGTGCACAGTGCAATAGCTGCAGTGACTTCGCCCATGAGGCTCGACTACGTCTTCCGGCAGCATCTTCTCCTCTTCCAAGGGTGATTTATCGGTGGTGTTTTCCACATGTGAGAGAGAGAATGAGATGAGAGAGAAGATAGAAATGAAATAAGTAATTACAATTTCAAAGTGATATTTGGTGAGGTAGAGCGGGATGGGCCGATGGGGATGGGTAGGTAGATTATTTTAATTTTATATTACTTATTAATATTAAAAATTTGACTTAACACCTGAATTATGAAATAATTTAACAAGATTGTGCGATTTGAAATGTGATTCTTAAATTGTGGCAGTTGTGTTTTTTTCCCTTAGTTAAATATTGGAGTGAATCTGATGTTTGGACTCTAGATAGCAAATGGACTGGGCTAGGCTGGGTCAAATCTAGGCTATTTTTCAGGAAATCGATATCCCAATATGTCCAAGTTTGGTGAAGTTAAAAGTCGGATTTTTAGTAGATTTTGATAAAAGTTAATTAAATGTATAATTGAAGAGTTGTAAATCTCAAAAAATATGTGGTTAAAATTTACTAATGATTTTAATTTATATTTTTATCAACTTTTTAAGATGGAAAAAGCTTCCTGCATAGGCCCCTTTGCACAGGGTCTGTACAGGGACTGACTGTTCAGGCCATGTGCAAAGGGGTTTGTGCAGGTAGCACAGCTTTTTTAAGTTACATCAAATAGGAATTAAATCAGAATGAGTTATGAATCTAGCTAATCTTAGTGCCTGGCTGGTTTTGTGATGGAAAACTCTTGTTGTCGAGGGCCCAGCACCTCCCTTTTGAGATAAGTGGGTTAAGGAGCTGGAGAATATAGTAGGGTGTGAATGTGATAAATGTGCCAAGTTGGTTTTTAATACGTAGCAGTACAGTTTAGTTTAAGGTCTTTTTCCAAATTAATTTGATCTTTAAGCTGTCATTGGGAGAATTAATTTGCCGGCTGGAAATGAACAACTCATGGTTACTTAGCACATGTTTAATTTTGTTAAAAATACGATTTTTCGTAGATTTTAATAAAAATTGATGAAATTTATCATTAAAAAGTTGATAAAAGTTATAGATCAGAACGTGTGTTATTCAAAAATTGATAAAAACTGTGAATCATATAAAGTGTTCGATCAAAAATTAATTTGAGGAAAAAAAAGGTTATAACAAGGGTAGTCCTAATAGTTGTGTGCAGTGGGTAGAAAGGGATAGATCACTTCATTTTTCTTTTAGTCCTATTCTTTCCCTTTTATGTACAAGTGTTACAAAAAAGTTCTCTAGTCAAAAAGATATTTTCCGGGTTTGTTTTATATAATTTTTTTCGATGACGACATTGAGAATTTTGTTAATTACTTACTTAGTTTTCTTGATAATTGATCTGCGATAGAACACCTCTTACCTCTTACTTTTTCCAAGAGAAATTCGAAGCTAAATTGTCCTTTTTTTCCTTGTAAATTTGATGAAGTGGGTGATTTTTCCCAGCCAAAAATGTACTTTTAATTATGTTATGATAAAGTAAAATTCATACTTGAAAAAATGGCTAGTAGATGCCCTTGCGCAGTTGCACTTATAGCAATCACATTGTTTAGGGGAAAAGGCTGCATCCATGATCAAGCACCTTCATCACGTCACATGTTAAGAGATTGAAGAGTTGCTCATTTATGGTTCACATTTCATCTCGTATTTTCCTGAAAATATTTTCTCATTTATGCGTCGTAGAAAATTAAGAATTCTAATTTGTTTCAATTCAAAGAATAGGAATGATGTAGATAGAAATCCTGTATTTTGCAATCGAATCGGTATATCAATACCAATTCGATCCGAGCTCTTGGAATTGGAATAAGTTTGACAGCGAATCAGGAAAGAGAACGGGAATTGAACTCTATGAGATCTAATCTCCCGTTATTCCTCAGTAACTCAGTGGTAGAGCAGTCGGCTGTTAACCGATTGGTCGTAGGTACATATTTATTTACTGAAAATCTACTTAGAAAATATTAGTTCAAACTTAATCTAATTTTTAAATTTTATTTTTTGTTTCCGAACGAACCTCAATCTTTTGGATTAGAATAAGCTCTTGTAATTAGCTATGACAAATAGCAATTAAGTTGTGTGAATGAAGAGATTGATTGAATAGAACTGGTCAAGCATAGTAATGAATCTTTCCAACCTCCAACTCCAACAATCAAATTGACGGGTTGCTTGAAGTGGTCAACTCAATTACTGGTAATCGTGTTCGTATCCAATATAAATTGACGACTCCTTTCAACAGGAAATTAAATAAATACCTACAAAATTTATGAATAATTGCAACTGTGATCCCAAACATTTATCATTTTTTGCCGACTTTATCTAAACTTTTACTTTGTGCTACCCATAATCCCCCAAAACTTTCATTTTATTGCAATAGAAGGACAAATGGATCCATTTGATAGTCAATTGACCAACAATTTTTTTTACGCTTCTGACAATTTTGACTAATTTTAAAGGGGTCATTCTACACGTACAGAAGCTTCTTTACAGAAGCTTTACAGAAATTTAAAAAAAGGACACATGTCGCCAGGGAAAAGGAAAGGCACAGTTGGCGAACGGCTACTTTGGGGAAAAGTGTTGTGTAAATTTAATAAATTATTTATGTTTTTGTCTTAATTGTTGGGCTTATTATGAAATATCAAACGAAGTAGAAATATTACATTCTTAATATCATTTTAAAGTACTCACGTTCTAGTATTTCACGTTGTTAACGGGGTACAAAACGGCCAATCGTAGCAAATGTTATGTGGCGTCAAAATAGGCCGTTCCAAACTAATATTCGAAAATTTCAATAACGAGCTAATTTTAAAAATTATTCGACGATTGTACGCTAATCGAACCCATAAATCTTCTATATCTTTTTGAAACTCATTTCGAGAACTATATCGTAAATATATCGAATGATCGAAATGAATATCGTAAATAGTTAAACGTACGTCTAACGTATGTGTCAAAAAGAATCGTATAACTCGTCTTTTTCTAAATAAAAAATAAAAAATAATCAATTATTTTATTAATATTTATTATTTTTGCGCGACAAATTTCTCAATATAAATCACATCATTTTATTAGGAATTTTTATACGTGGAGTGACGTCAATTTTTTTTTTCTTTTTTACGTAAAAATTCCTATTAAAATTATTATCACTTTATATGGTTTATAAATTGTTATACTAGTTTTTCATTTTGATTACTTCTACATACGAAAAATGTTTATATATAAAAAAAATTGATCATTTTAGTAATTAAATTTTATATGTGGTATGACGTCAATTTTATTATTTTTTGACATAAAAATTCCTAAAAAAATTTTTATAATCAAGATGAAAAAAATTAATTGACGTTCATAATATCTATATATTATTAGAAATTTTTCCACGTCTAAAAAAAACAAAATGATGTAAAATTTGATGTCCAAAAAGAAAAACTATTAATGATTAAAAAAATTTTATTAGAAATTTTTACGTCAAAAAAAAAAAAATATTACATACAACACATAAAATTTCCTAATAAAATGATGTGAATTATATTGAGAAATTTGTCACGCAAAACTAATAATTATTAATAAAATAATTAATTTTTTTTTTTTTAGAAAAAGACGAGTTATACGACTCTTTTTGACATACATGTTTGACGTACGTTTAACTATTTACGATATTCATTTCGATCATTCGATATATTTATGATATAGTTCTCGAAATGAGTTTCAAGAGGATATAGAAAATTTATGGGTTTGACTAGCATACAATCGTCAAATAGTCTTTAAAGTTAGCTTGTTATCGAAATTCTCGAAATATTAGTTTGGAACGACCTACTTTGACGTCGCGTAACATTTGCTACGATTAGCTGTTTTGTATCCCGTTAACGACGTGAAATACTAGGTCGTGAGTGCTTCAAAATGATATTAAGAATATAATATTTCGACTTCGTTTGATATTCCATAATGAGCCCGAAAATTAATACAAAAACATAAATAATTTATTGAATTTATACAACACTTTTCCCCAAAGTAGCCGTCCGCCAACTGTGCCTTGCCTTTTCCCTGACGACACGTGTCCCTTTTTTAAATTTCTGTAAAGCTCCTCTAAAGAAGCTTTTGTACGTGTAGCTTTTTTCATTTTAAAAAGGGTAAAATAGTGACTTCAAAATTACCACATTATAAAGAGAGATAAGAGAGAGACTTTGCCATTGTTGACATATGCGAAGAAGATGGCTGGGATTTGGTGGCGGTGGGGATGGGGGAAAGAAGATGAAGTTGGATGGTGACGGAGTTGGTGTAGGCGTGTAGCGGCTATTTTGCTTGTGTGGCGGCGGGAGGTGGCTGTTTTGCTTTCGTGTAGAGTGGAGTTAGGAAGCGAAGAAGAAGACATTTTTTTTTATTTCTTATCTTATTTTTTGGTTTTTCATTTTTTTTTAATTTTTTTGGTTATTTATTTTTTTATTTAATGTGATAATTCTAAACCTACTATTTTGTCCCTTCTATAATTAGTCAAAATGGGTCAAAAGAGTATAATAAAAGAAAAAAAATTGGTCAATTTACAGTAAAATGAATGAAATCCATCCATCTGGCCCAGGGTGACGACAAAAATGAAAGGTTTGTGATTGTAGGTGATATAAAGTGAAGATTGAGATAAATTTTATAAAAAAAGACAAAGGCTAGAACTGCAACTGCAATTGTCCCTAAAATAAATTTTAAAAAACAATTAATTGAGGAATAGATGTCGAAAAAGACATGTATGATATTGATTAACTGCAAATAATTAATAGCTAACGGAAACATCTTAGAGCATCTCCACTTGTGCTCTAAATTGTAATTTAGATTTTCAAAATGATAGAAAATCTCTCAAACGGAGAGATGTAAAGAAAATGCAAATTACATTTTTCAACAGAAAATGTAAAAAAGATTTAGCCCCCGTTACTCCCTCATTCTCTTTCATTTGTTTCTCTCTTATTTTCAACCACTGAATCTTCCATAAAATAATATTATACGTAAATCAAAAAAATTTCATTCTTTTTCAACCACACATTCTTCAAAAAACACTATTTCAAACATATAATTTGTAAAAAAGGAGAACCAAACGGGAATTAAATTTACATCTTTTTTCAGATTCACTAGAGGTAAAAAGCCACCAATCCACTTGCATTCAATTTTTTAAGATCATCTCATTGGAATGGAATTTGAATTTAGATCCACCATGATATAAATGAGATGCAAAAGTAATTTTGGAGATGTCAATTTTACATCACCATTGGAAATGCTCTCAGGGTTGGTGAATTGTATATAAAAATACTATAAGATACTACTTGTGTATCTTATAACTACTAATGAAAACATCTTATTTATAAATTTCTTGTCAAACATTATTTTTAAGTAAGATTGAGGAATAAAATCATTGAATATGCACCCTGCTTGCAATTCTCAACTGAAGTAATGCCAAATTTTGTATATTAATCAAGTAATTAGCATTTGGTTACCTGAATACCAAATTTAATAACAGATTTTTATAATTAGGTGAAATTAGTTAAGTTAATACATACTATTACTTCCTCTAATTTAGCTTATATTTAAAATAGCATCTACATAAAGGAATTTTGAGCCATTAGACTTGACCAGTATCTCTTTGAATAAATTATACAAAAAATACCAAAATTAAATGCGCCATGATAAAATGTCATTATTGAAAATTACATTCCACCCTACTTTTAAAAATCAATAGTCTAAAATCAAGGTGAAAATTTTATTATTCAAAAATCAGATATTTCATATTTAAATGTTAAATATTATATATACAAATTTTATCTTATACCCTAATTAATTTCCACTCCCCTTTCTCTATCTATGTCTCTCCATACCCATCTCTCTCACATTATAATAGTCCATCTTAGGACAGAGATCAAGAGGCAATTTTCTCTCATCTGGTGCTGGAATCATCGCCTCCCTCGCGGCCGGAGTACCCCTATGCGAGGCGGCTCTATTTGTCGACAACTTAGGGCCACCACCACAAGAAGTGGCTTGTACAAATTGCTATGCGCAGCATGAAGTGGCTCCGTTGCGACGACGCTTTTCCATTGCTCTCTCTCTCTCTCTCTCTCTCTCTCTCTCTCTCTCTTCTCCATTCTCTATTTATCGACGGCGATAGCGTTGCGTGCCACCACTGCACGAAGCGGCTTGTGAAAGTCATCGCACACGGCTCAAAGTGGCACTTACAGGCCACGACACAGCACTATGCTGCAGTGTCCGCGATATTTATGTTGTGGGTTCTTGCTCCGATCCGCTACTTTACTAGAGTTTGGGGTGTTCCTGTTGATGATTGTTGATCTTATGCAAATGGTGATGGTGATGATGATTGTGATAATAGCGATGGTTCAGATTTTGGATCGTGGTATGTCATGGTCGTGTTGGCAGAGATAGTTTGATGGTGTTGATGTTGGGGGCGCTAGTGAGGTTGCGATAGTGCTGGTTATTTTTATTGGATGGATTTCGTTGGTTGTGTTTGTAGTTGCAGGTGGTAGCGACGACAACGACGACAACAGTGGTGGTGGTGGTGGTGGTGGTGATGGTAATTCAATGGTTGTGCTTGGAGTCGTGTGTGGCATAGGGTGCAAAGATAACTGTCTGTGACCAATTATTTGGTTGATAATAACCAGCAAATTGGTTAATTTATGACATAAAAAATGTGATTGTAACTCACAATTTGTTAAATTGTGATCAAGAAATAATATGTGATCAAAAAACTGTTAATTTGTGATTTTATAATAAGTTGTGACTTATAATATTTGTTATTTGTGATTGATAAATAAGTTATGACTTATAATTTTTTTATTTATGACCGTTAAACAAATTATGACCTATAAAATTTTTAAATTATGGCCTTAAAATAATTTGTAACATGTAAAAATATTTATTTGTGACCCAAAAATAATATGTGACTAATTAAATCGTTAATTTGTGACCAAATTGTATAGATCTTAGACCTTAATCTATTAAAATAATAAAATATATAATTAATTAATTAAATCATAAATAAATTTTAATAATTATCTAATTTTTGAAATTTAAAACCATTGTTCTTAGTTTTGAAATGTATAATACTTGATCTCTTAGTTATGAATTTTTCTCATGTCATTATCTATATGAATGTAGGTGTTGCAATTGCATTTAGGCCATGCCAACTCTTTGTTCTTCTTCATTAATTGATTACTGTATCTAATTCCAACTTGGACTGACCCAACCCACAATCTATCGCAAAGTTTATTACCTTGTAAAAGATGGAAATTACAAAAATCCAGGCATTTAAAGATCCTAGTGCAAAAATAAGGTGGGTCAGTTTTCTATTTTGATTTCAGGTTTTAATTTAACAATTACTATTAAATATTAATATTTACCAACCAACCCCACTACCGAAACCCTAATCTTCACATGAGCAAATCATTTCTCGCAGTATCTTTTCTGCTCACTCTCTCCATTCTCTCACCTCACTCTCCGCAACCCACTCCTTTCTCTCTCCAATGGATTAATATTTTGTCTCTCTCTCTCTCTCTCTCTCTCTCTCTCTCTCTCTCTCTACAATATGCCTTCTCTCTCTCGTCTCACGAGTTATCCAGAATCCTCATTTAACTATCCTACCAGGAGATGAGGTGTCGCCACCGGAAGAAGTCATCGAGCAGTGTGATAATGCAATGTAGTTGCAACGCTGTACATGCAATGCTGCAATCTGCAGTTCGACGCTGTGCATGTAACTCTGCATTCTGTCGTTGCCTGGTGGTGCACTTGTCGCAGCGAATAAAAAATTGGTGAGTGGTTTGGGATTTTTTGGTCGTCGGCAGAAGAGAAATTTTGGGGAGGGAGTTTGGTTTTTTTCCGGTGATTTCATTCTCCTCGATTGGATCTACTTAGTCGGAGTGTGGTTTTGGTGAGGTGGAAGTGGAGGTGCGCGGCCAATTTAACTATGTGCGTTGGTGGTGCTATGGTGCAGTGAGGTGTACGGTGGAGGTGGTGGTGCGGTGGTTGGGTGAGTGCAATAGTGGTGTGGTACTATGCGGTGATGTAGTGATGGCTCAGGTGGTGTGGTGTGATGTTGATCGATTGTTATGACGTGATAGGGGTGCAATGGTGGTGATGGGTAGTGTTTGTGACCAAGTGTTGTGGTGGAATTGGATCGGGATCAGGTGTGGTGTTGCGGTGGTGTGGTGCAATCGACGATTGGATAGTGGTGGTTTGTTACCAAAATTGGTGCTGGATGGGACCGGTGATGGGGGTGACCATAAAGTTTGGTCTGTGACCTTAAAATTTGACAATCTGTGACTAAAACAATAATTTGTGACCTCAACGATTTGGTTCATGACATTAAAATTTGACGATCTGTGGCTAAAACAATAATATGCGATCTCAACGATTTGGTCCATGATCTTAAAATTTGATAATCTGTGACTAAAAAAATCTGTGACTTATAAAATTTTCGATTTGTGATCTCGAAATAATCTGTGACCAATTAATTTGATGATATGTTACTGGTAAATAAATCTGTAAATTCTATGACCATTAATTGTTTAACTGTGAGTTTAATATATTTATTTAATAAATAATTTTAATTAATTAAATACAAACTTGAATTTTGAATTTTCAAACTTCTTACCATACTTTTGAAATAGTGTAAAGAATATACCTTAAATATGAATTTTTCCCTTGTAAAAATACTATGTCAACTTAGTAATTGTAATGCAGACTTTATTTATTTTGCAATGACTTGTACGTTATTTGCAAGGGCAAAATTTTGTCGGTAAAGTGTCCAAATTTAAACTTATTTCTATGAGTTTGGGTTCAAATTTTGATAGATACGATTGAGAGCTGTGCTCGAGTCTCTAATAAAGAATGAGAGATCGAACCTTACTCCAATCTCTGTTGTCAGTAAAAAGTAAGTACTTATGTTGCATTTCAACTTATTTCATTTAATCGTTTTACCTGCCTTAATTAATTGCTAGCTGTCATATTCTGAGTCTTTAAATCCCTCTTCTTCTCCATTCATATCCCCCAAATTTATCTTCCTTCTTCTCCCACCACAAAAGATGCCTGAAATGTTGCCAAAGTATGTCAAACTTGGCTACCAATACCTTGTCGATCACATTCTCACCTTTCTGTTCATTCCAATCATGGCGGCCGTTTCCATTCAAATCCTCAAGTTAGGCCCCGAAGAAATTCTCACCATTTGGAACTCACTCCATTTTGATTTTGTCCAAATCTTGTGTTCCTCATTCCTAGTAACTTTAATTGCCACTGTGTACTTCATGTCAAAGCCTCGATCCATATACTTAGTGGATTACGCCTGTTACAAGCCTCCGATCACGAGTAGAGTCCCCTTTTGGACTTTCATGGAGCACTCCAGATTAATCCTCAAAGATAATCCCAAAAGTGTTGAATTCCAAATGAGGATTCTTGAACGATCTGGGCTCGGTGAAGAAACCAGTTTGCCTCCTGCAATCCATTACATACCTCCAAATCCCACCATGGAAGCTGCAAGAGGTGAAGCAGAAGCTGTAATTTTCTCAGCCATTGATACCCTTATGCAGAAAACAAGTATCGAACCAAAAGATATAGACATTCTTATAGTAAATTGTAGCCTGTTTTCTCCAACTCCTTCACTTTCTGCCATGGTTGTGAATAAATACAAACTCAGAAGTAATATAAAGAGCTTCAATCTTTCTGGAATGGGATGTAGTGCTGGTTTGATATCAATTGATTTGGCTCGGGATCTTCTTCAAGTTCATCCAAATTCAAATGCACTTGTTGTCAGCACTGAAATTATTACTCCCAATTATTATCAAGGTTCTGAAAGAGCCATGCTTCTTCCAAATTGTTTGTTTCGCATGGGCGGTGCTGCGATTCTTCTTTCGAACAAAAGGGGTGACAGAAATCGCGCCAAGTACAAATTAGTCCATGTTGTTCGAACCCACAAAGGTGCAGACGATAAGGCCTATAAATGTGTGTACGAGCAAGAAGATCCACAGGGAAAAGTTGGAATTAATCTCTCAAAAGACCTAATGATCATAGCAGGTGAAGCTTTGAAATCAAATATCACGACAATCGGACCATTAGTCCTTCCTGCATCAGAACAACTCCTCTTCTTGTTCATTCTTATAGGCCGGAAAATCTTTAACCCTAAATGGAAACCCTACATTCCTGACTTCAAACAAGCTTTTGAGCACTTCTGTATCCACGCTGGAGGCCGAGCTGTGATCGATGAACTCCAAAAGAACCTCCAGTTGTCAGCCGAGCATGTTGAGGCGTCGAGAATGACGCTGCACAGGTTTGGAAACACGTCGTCCTCTTCACTATGGTATGAATTGAGTTACATTGAGGCTAAAGGGAGGATGAAAAAGGGTGACAGAATTTGGCAGATAGCTTTTGGGAGTGGATTCAAATGCAACAGTGCTGTCTGGAAGTGTAATCGAAGAATCAATACCCCAAATATTGGACCCTGGCAAGATTGCATTGATAGGTATCCAGTGCACATCCCAGAAATTGTAAAGCTCTAATTCTTGATCTTTAGAGCAATAGGTCCATTAAATTACCAGTACTCTTTTCTTCTTCTTCCATTAATTTTGAAATGTTACTGCAAAAATTCTGCACGTTACTGATGTAACGTAAAGCTGTAATTCATTTTTATTTGATATATATATATCATTTGAGGATATGCTTGATAATGTATGATACAAAATTACTGTTCTTGAAAGCAGTGTCTCTGAGTTTTGGCACATTTATTTCTACAGCAAGGGAATATTTCTACTGCTAGTAGACTTTGCTTGCATTATAATTACTGTTCTTCAAAATTACTGTTCTTAAATTAGAAATGTCACATTTATTCCCTTGCTCTAGAACTAAATGTAGACCTTGCTTGCATTATAATTAGTAGGTAAGGTTAATTAGACAGTAACGTATAGTTTTAAAAGAAAAAAGGAAAAAGGAAATGTCACATTTATTCCCTTGCTCATCCATGACTCGTCATGTTTGGTTAGTCGACTAGAGAAGATTATAGAATATTAAAAATGAATGCAATATTGCAAATTTAATGGTGTGATTGAGTCTGGTACTGCAATTACAGGTGTACTGTCGGTTAGGGCAAAATTAGCAAATAAATTATTAATGTGAATGGACAAATGTCATTTATTATGGTAGCGACAGAAGTTCATTAATTGAACGGGACGTTAATTAAATTCTAATAATTAGGCAGTTCTAGTTAGGTAGTTTGAAGTTGGATAGAAATCGAAAACTAGAATAACTATTTAATTATTCTAAATTCACTCTTTTTATTTTAAAAGGTGTTTTAGTAATTGTAAAATCGCCATAGATGTTATAGAAGGCGTTGTTAAAAGCAAAAGCAATCACACTATGAATATAAAGAATTTTAACAAACAACATATGACGTGAAATCATTAGGGAAAAAAAAATGCATCTTCAAATGTCCGATTTAGGGTCTTGGAGTTAGACAAAGCCGTGCTCGAGAATTTAAATTACGTAAAGCAAGATCGTCACAAACTTCAGAACTTCCCAAAAAATAAAACAAAGCAATCACTCAAGAATGAAACGTTTACCACTAGGAACAAAATTAAATTATTTCAGAAAGTATTAATAACTAAAAAAATAATATTATCTTTTTAAAAAATTTGATGAGTAAATTTAGGCTGTAAAAAACAAGGCACCTGAGTCCCAAAAAAAAAACAAAAAAAACAAAAAAAAAACTGCTCTTGCGGGGGAACCTACAATGTCTATAAATTACCCGGTCTCGCAGATTTACATTAGACAGACAGGAAAGAAGCTCAACGTCAGGCAAAAGTTAATTCTAAGATCATAAACATTTGAGACTCAGCAACTATTACAGGACCATACTCAAAATACTGCACAAATTGTCCAAATTAGGGATCAATAGTGACCTTGTGTACTTGGGTTCTGGTACGGACCCTGCTTTGAGTAAACGTTCTCATATGCAGCTTGCTGAGAATTCAAGTCATAATAGGGGTTCTGAGAAGGATTCATGTTTGAATATGCACTGTTGCGTGTTGTCACACATGTCCTATCCACCTGGGTCAATGGCCCACTCATCCTCATCCACGTGGCATTCCTGTCGAGGTGGGTTATTTCTGAAGTGCTTCAAGCCGAGGTCCATCCGCCGAGGCTCCTCGATCCGATGTCCGCGGGTTTGCCGAAGTCCAACTACCGAGGCTCATGACCCGAAGCATGGAACCTGTTGAATGTAGCTGAGGTCCTCAAGTGGAAGTATTTGTCAAATGGTCGAAACCCCGAAACTGATGCACAAGCCTCTTAACCACAAGGAACTACCTCCACAGTCACTTCTCCCAAGAGATCGCCTGCTCAGAGATCTTATTCGAATGATTGATGAAACGTTTGTCACAAACATAAAGGTCAAGTCTTGTCACTAGTATGGAGGACCTGCGTAAGCAATAAATGCGCCGTAAGCTAGCAAGTCAAGTCCCATACCTAAGAAAAGACGTTTGAACTAAAGAGATGAGTCCACGTGCCACTTCATCCAAGGGCTCACATTTCATATGTGTCACTATAAATACTTCCATTGTGTAATGTCAAAGGCTAATGCAAGAATCAATACTAAAGACTACATTTCCTCAACTCTCTCTTATTTTACTTGCAATACACAAATCGAGTTTATACACTTTTACATGTACATTTACGAGCACCGGTTGGTAATTATTGTACAATCGGATTACGAATAACCCACCGAATTCCGAACGTCACCGTCCCGCGTCGTTGGGTTACTCCCACGCCCTTTTGAACCGCTCGTTTTAGACCGTTCACGTGTCTTAGCGTGTTGGACATTCTCCCACGCAAGCGCGGGTGGGACCGGCATCTGTTGGCGCACTTTTTGGGGTCAACATGCACCATGCTGAGAATTATAGCTCTGATACACACCTTGGTGAGAACCGTTATTGGGTCTGGTAGAAGCAGCAAATGACGGAAATGAAGTTTGTGAGGCATTCCAGAAGCCCCAAAATCAGAAGAACTAGAATGGGAATCCTGGAGCTTCATCCCTGTCCCAGCAATCTAGAATTTTAAAGGAAAAATTATCAACTCCATCAACAGAAATTCTAAATCAATATTTGGACTCAATAATTAGTTGTATCCTGTACTAGACTTGTCACCACTATAACTTGGACATACTAATAATCAAAACCCTTGTTATGGTGATCTCATTTAAGCTTGAGATGCAAATAGCTGAAATTGAGATACCTGTCTCAGGTGAGAAAATTCTGCACAGGACTGATGACAAATTCAGCAAATGTTTTAACCAAAAGTCAGTGTACAAGTACACTAGAGCTTAATTCAGTAGATCTTCAACTTTATTCTCGTGTGCTTAACAACTACTAGGGATGGCTTTGGAACTGGTGATGCCTGTCCCAAAATGCCCTATTATTACCAACTGGAAGCACAAAATGCAGAGATCTGGAGGTTTCCATGTCATGGTTACTACTGAAGCCTGTCATCAAACATCTTGCACTGGCAACTTGAAATAGTGAACTCCATAATAAAAACCACCTTTTTATAAGCTCCCACACTTCAGTACTGTGAAGAAAAAAATTAAATGAATGTATAACTATCAAACCTATCAGTTATCGATCTATCTGAGGATTAATGGCACAATTCAATAACTTCAAATAACTTTCATTTATTTTGCTCAAGAAAATAATCTTCATTTATGTTTTGATTCATCTATCGTCAAAAGTTTTGCACTTTCCTTATAATCAATGTATTAAAAGGTGTAAACAACAGGTATTGAGCATTCTGCCTTCACAAGGCAAGGTGTACTGAGGAGAAAGCCATAAAATGAACATTCAAAAATTCATAATGAAAACAAAAACTATGAATTACACTACTTTAAATGAGTCTCAAACTAAAAGAAAAGTACATACTCAAAAAAAAAAAAAAAAAATCTTGAAAGTCTGAGCAGACTTGACGAATTCTAGTAATTGATGACTTTAGTGTCCTAACCTGTCCTAAGGTCATCAATAATTAGAAAGTTATGGTTTGATAAAATTGCTGGGGCCATGATTAGATTGTCCTCTGGGGATGTTCGGGGTTGTCTGTAGACAGAAATTATAAGCTACTGCTAATAAATTATTTTAGTTATTATAAGAACTTAAAAGTGACATTGCTAATAAGCTCAAAAATTACAAATGACAGATGAATTGTTTTGAATCTCTTCCTCCAGAAACATTTACAAGTTCACTGAAATTATAAATATTTTGAGTTATTCCTGGTTGGTGCTTTCCAGCCCCCATATAAATTGAATTCCCTATTATGATTGGATTAATGTTAATAGATTGTCAATAAGCAGAGAACATATTTGAGATCACAATCTTATCCAACAATCCCTTCATTGCTTCTACATGATGTATAGAGATGAAGTATCCATCTTCATGAACTTCATGAACTTCAGTTTCGCAACTATGGAAGTGTACAAATGTCAACCAACCCCAGCATCCCAGGCCTAAACCAAAGCCATACCTGCTCTAATAGCATTACACGGCATATTTCATTTTTCTCACACGAGCTATGCATCCACAAACAAGTAACTTGAACAGAACTTAATTTCTTGGAAATCATTATTTCATCCCTGGTGGCAGACATATAGATAAATACATAAATAAATAAACCAACAACCATGCAGCACAGTTCAATATCTTTTAGGAATGTGAGGCAATTGAATATTCTAGGACACCTCAATACTTCCCAACCTGAATCAAAATGTAAAAACAGAGGAAAAGTAAAGGGGTCCAGCACAATCCATGCTACAGGTGAAAGTGGGATACAGGGCAAAAATAATTTTATTTCCACAAAAGTCGATAAACCTCACCTCAGTGACATAGCTAATTCCATTTCTCATGACAGAAGCAATATTTGAAATCTCAGCCTCCTTCTCATGGTTGACACTCATGTAACTATGATATAGCAATTAAAAGAAAAGGTGTCACCTACTTCATTAGGCTAAACAAAAAAAAAAATGAATGTGTGAATGACTTGATATTAACAGTGATCATTACTCAGTAGCGCGTTGAGGAACTGGAAAACTTGGAGGTTCACACTCACGAACACCAGCCTGACATTCAGTATAAAGAATGCTTAACACTATCTCGAAACAATGTTAAAATTGCAAGATATGAATGAACCAGCAATTTTATTTCTGTGAATTAGAATGACATTTATTGTGTAAAATAAAAAGAATGTCTATATTCACGAGTTTGAGGAGAAGAATGTCAGAAAGGACTACTTTTAGGAAGTTAGTTTAACTAGTTGCACCGGCGCTTGGGGCCTAGAATAAACAATTTCCAAAACCTACATTTTTCTGGTTCACTGACTGTCCAATGTGTGCAGTTTAATGTATTTACTGTAGTCAGAGTTAATTTAGGGGAATATGCCAATTTTACTGTTAGCTACAATTGTTCCTTCCTCATTTTTTAAGTAAAACAAATCCAATACTCCTCCCTCTCTTATCTTCATGGTATTTCTCAATTTTTTTTTTCTCAAAAAAGCCTCCAGCACTCATTTAATTAGAAACAATTCATCTCTCTGTTCAATTCTATATGCTTCAGACACCTATACGTACAAAGAAGGTTTATATATACTGCCCCCCAGGGCACATCCAAGTTGGGGGAACAATCACATTGGGGGGCTCTGGAACCAAGCGTGGGGAGTTCGATTCCTGGTTGGAGCAGCCAAGTGATGTAATAACCAGAGGAAGGGCTGGAGCAGTTTGGTGATGTAATAACCATGAAGGAGGCTCCCTTTGGGGAAGGAGTAAAAGCCATGTGGGAACCTGGGAACCAACAAGGGCACATCCTGCGATTTACCTCCCTGAGCAACTGAGGGACCGGGAGGTTCAGGGACGAGGATATAATCTGGCGCAAGCTGGGACACCTCGTTAAAAAAAAAAAAAAAAAAAAGGTTTATATATACTGTTATGGCTTCTGAATCAAAGCACCAATCTACATTGGATAAAGAGATGTGTACAAACACATTTGTACAAAATGTGTTACACACTCTCACAAAAAGCGGGTCTCACGTGAATTTAAAAAATGTCGACTTGTAGTCCCCTCCCTCTATTGTGAGTAGCGAGTAAGAGATTTTGTAAAATAAGTTTGTAAATGTAACATGGTCCATCTACATTAGAACCCTAGCTTTAGTGCCAATAGATACTTGTAACACAGAAATTTAGAGGAAATTTGAGGCATGTCCAACCCAAGCGACAAATTATCAGGCGTGAGATCTACATTGACTATTTACATGTGGCATGTAGGAGTAGTTTTTCAGCTAGCTTTTTTTCCCCTTTTAGCTTGAACTAACAAAATCTGACAATACATGGTTAGCAGCATGATTGCTACAACTGCTTTTCTACACAAATCAAATTTATGGTAAAATTAAAAGCAAAATTACAGTGGAAAGAGGTAATGTGAATTATCAGATTCTATCCACCCCTTCATTTGTAATCAATTGCTGTTGTCCCTACTAATAAAAACATCTTGATAGCCATTGCATTGTAGGCTTTCAGCAGAAGCACAAAGAAAGTATGCTCTACTTTTCCTCAATGTTTTTCACTTATAACACAATCAGAAATTTTAATTTTAGCATGTTGTCCCTAAATTTATAAGTTTATTGCTTAAAGTCAAGATTTTACATATGATGCAATTGATACATACTGACTGACTTCACCTTGCAGGAATAATATGATTTCCCTCATCGAAGAAACAGATTATTAGCCCTTTTATTCACCAGAGTTTAAAACTGATACAATTTCACATTGAAAGTTATGTGTCAAGCTTGATTTGCATGTTAATAATTTTATGCCAAGTTCACTTAGTTTATTTAGTGTTTCCACTAAACTAAATATAAATATGCAGAAACTGATTTTGCACACCAAATATGCACATATATGTAATGATTCAATAAAGTGAAAGCATATGCACTTAGCCTACATAAAGTGTGCACCATGAGCTTAAGCTCTAACTGGCCTTGCCACGGCTTTGCACTTTGCAAGTTTAATTATGAAGGCGTAAACTCAGACATTTCAATTACATTATCGATAAAGCATGTATAAAACAACATATACTCCCCCTCTGCGAACCCAAATAGTTCAATTGACAGTTTTTCAGTTCATACTCTCCAGGCGAATAAATAAGAAGCAAAACCAAATATGATTAAGCATTTAACTCTGTTTTGCACTCCTTCCAGGACCATCAAAACCTGGAAATCATTTCTTTAACTTCTATGTAGAAATTCAGTTCCGCCTCTGGTGTGTGTGAAATTTTTTTTGATAAGCAATCAAATATTTTATTAATTATGAATATTACACCGGATGTGTACTATCAATTTATACAAGAAAGAAACAATATAAAATTGAACAACCAATCTTTACGAATAGTAGTCGCAACATTAAACCATTATACAATATCAAATAAAATAATTTTTTAATATGCTCTGTTATCCTTGAATGATCATCAAAACAGCAGTTATTTCTCTCCCTCCACACACCAAATGATGCATCCTAGAATAAGGTCTCAAACAAACTTACTATCCTTATTACGAAATTTTCTTTTTCATGCTTTCAATACATCCTCTAGAAAAACGCAATTCATGTGTTGAGAAGCCAAAATATCGTTTCACAGGAAACGAGCATAGTCACAATGAAGGAACAAGTGGTCAATTGTCTCCTCATTCTCCTACATATATAACACCACTCTGTAAACAAAAAACCCCTTATTCGGAGTCGGAGCTTATGCACCGCTAACAACTGCCCTTCACAACCTTTCATAGTAAAAATGCTACCTAGGGGGCAGTTTACATTGCTATACCATCTTCTAGGGGAATTGAGCTCTCCACAGGTCCCACTAAGGACCTAAAATAATTAACAACTAAAAAAAATACTATCACGTGCCAACCTCTACCAACTACAATCACCCTCTCCTACCCTAATGTGCACATCATACAAAGAGGTCACAAGCATCACATAATCATCCAACTCTCAATCTTGCAAACCCTTCCCAAAAGCAATGTTCTAGTTGAGATTCCCATTATGTATATGTAAAACCTCATTCACCATAGCAGAAGGCATCAAAGCAATACGCTACAAAGAAGGAAACCCCATTCTTAACGGTCGATTTCCACACCAACAAACTTCCCAAAATTTGATAGTATTGTCATTCCCCACCTCAAACGTCAATCTATCCCGAAAGTCTCTCCACCCTCGTTAGATATACCTCCACAAACTCACCCCATACGAACCACGAACCTCGACTGCGCACCATCCTCCCTCCATAACACCATATTCACCTCTATAATTTCTCTCCAAAAGATCTCCATCTCCACGCCAAGTTTCCACAACCACTTACCCAACAAGACCTTATTAAACAATACCAAGACTCCTTAATCCAAGGCCCTCGTCCTTATAAGAGAACAAACTGTACCCCAATTAACCAAGTGAAGTTTCATCTCCTCTCCTAACCCTCTCCATAGAAACTCCCTTTCAAATTCTCTCTAATCTTTTTGCTATCGAGACAGGAATAGGAAACAATGTCAAGATATAAGTAGGGAGATTCGATAGAGTGGACTTAAGGGGGGTGAAACGACCTCCCTTTAAGAGGTACATACGTTTCCAACTCGCTAGCCTCATATCCACTTTTTCCACAAAACTGTTCCAAATATGTATACTTTTAAAGCGTGCTCCTAAGGGGAGCCCAAGTTATGATATAGCAGCTGCGCAATCCTACAACCTAATATAGCTATCAACTCCTCCACATTATCGACATCTCCAACTATGATAGCCTCAGATTTTTCCAAATTTATCTTCAATCCAGATACAACTTCAAAGTATAGAAGCAGACGACGCAAGTCCCTGAATTGCTCAGCATCTGCATCACAGAAGATCAATGTGTCGTCTGCAAATAACAAATGGGATACCTGCAATTGGTCAATCATAAAGCCCCTTAATAGATTCCCCACAACCTTCTCAAGTATCCTACTGAAAGCCTCCATAACAATAACAAACAGCAATGGAGACAAAGGATCCCCTTGCCTCAAACCTCCGCTACTCCGGAAATAACCCTCAGGAGTGCCATTCACCAAAACTGAAAAGGAAACCGTAGAGATACAAAACTGAATCCATCTGCATCACTTACCGCGAAGCCACATCGTCTAGGCATATACAAGAGTAATCCCCAGTTCACGTGGTCATAGGCTTTATGAATATCAAGCTTACATTACATCCCTAGAACCTTTATGCACAATCTCGAGTCAATACATTCATTTGCTATAAGTACACAATCTAATATCTGGCGCCCTTTGACAAAAGCATTTTAAATCTAAATTTTTTTTTATAATACGAACAAATATTTATAATATGAAAAAAAGAAATTTTGAAACAATTTTCAAAAAATATATGATTAAAAAAAAACAAATTAAACAAAAAAAAAAGTTACGAAAATTAAATCAAGAATATATAAATGTTATTTAATTAAAATTGAAAAGTAATGTTTTATCATGAAGAGAGAAAAATTAAAAAGAATTTTAAATCGAAAAAATTTATTTATAACATGAACAAAACAAATTAAAAATTCTCCATCCAAGATGGAGCTTTTAGCAAAAGGTCATCGCACATAAACAAGATGGAGAAACTTTCCATTTTCAGTGATTGCATTTTATTGAATTTTAAGGACTCTTCGCTTAGCACGAGACTACGGTAAATTAATCCATTTAAAAATTGGTAAATGAAAATTACAATTAATCCATTTCAAAATTGGAAAAAAAAAAGGAAAAAAAAAAATTCTCCAAAAGTCGTGCATACTTTGTGCAGCACGGAGAGTGCCAGTGCTGCGTGTACTCTCCACGAAGCAGGAAGAAGCGTGATACTCTAAATCCTACAAAAGGTCATTGCACATAAACAATCTTATAAACTATTTTTTCTTTCTCAACATTGTCCATCCAATTTACCTGATAAAACATGCACAAAAAATTTAAAATTTACAAGAAGACACACGTTTTCTAGACCTAAGAAGACATACGTTTTCCATGAAATATGCAACAAAAAAGAGATTTTAAAATTTAAAATGAAGTGGGAGAAGAGCACAGGCCTGGTTATTGGACTAATTACTCCATAAACGAATTTTACCCCAAACGAATCTCTCTCTCTCTTTGAATCTATCCAAAACTAGCACGGTCTACCCCTTTCTTCTAATGTCGTCCAATAATCACTATTCAATCTCTAGGATTGGTCTTCTGTATCCCTTTAATACGAAAGCAAGTGTGAAATTTACAAGCATTTCTCGTCGCTAAATAATTTCTAAGTAAGAGAAATTAATTTCAATAATATAGTTACAAAATTATCTCAGAAGCTAGAATTCACCATCATCTTGAAGCTATCTTTGAACAAAATTAATATCATGCCTGTTTATGCAAACTAAAATGAAACACGATAATCAAATGAAAATTTAAGAAAAATGATGATTAATTCAAAATCAGATGGGGATGAATCACACACAACACACACTTAGTGATTGATAAGCAACATTTATGTATTATTCTGTAAATTTTTGGAGAACCATAACACTAGACACTCAACTTACAGACGAGCCTCAGAAAAAATTCTTCTCCTTTAAGCTTTTCACAATTTCGTTGATTTTAATGGCGAATTTGTTGAAGAAGCGTGGTCGGTAGTATAGGAAAATGGAGACAGGGTGTTTTTTTATCAGATTGATGACGTGAATTGAAAAAAGGTGAAGGCATGGCTGTGCTGAAACACCATGATTTTACTAATTTTGTGTAAAAAAAATGAAAACAAGAGTGGAAATCCATACAGGATGATGTATATTTTTTACACTTGTCCATTCCATTCA
>NC_036246.1:6808363-6815393 GCF_002742605.1 Olea europaea var. sylvestris
CAATTACCTTCAAGCTTAGCCAAATGTGTAGCATTTCTCACTATTAAAATAACTCCTATTTTTAGTTTTTCAATAAAAAAAAAAGGAAATTTTGTAGTTACGGTACCAAATTTTTCACTTTTATGCTAACTTGATCCAAACATTTACTTCGTGGCACCCATGGTATCAAACCTTTTAGAAATTTGCACTTAGTCCAAATGGATGAAAATCATTGGTTTGACTGTTAATTGACATTGATCATAATTTTGATTAATATAAAAAGGATAAAGTTGTAAATTTTCATTTTCAATGAAAAAACACAATTATAATATTTTGATAATTAATTTAAAAAACAAAAATCAAACAATATTATCACCTCAATCCATCCCACTTTTCCCCACCCTTATCCCATAACCACTAACAGTAGTGTCGGCGTCACTGCCACCCATCCCATACTAGTGCCACCAATCCTTCCACCATCACTCCCTACTGTCGGAAAATGTTAATATTTGCTCATCCACCACCAAAACTGTCGACACCCACCAAGCACCACCGCTACAAAAATTGCCACTGACAGCAACCTTCAATCACTGAGGCGTTTGGGTTTCTTTGTTTTTGTGATTGGGTAGACTAGAGCAGCATTGAAACCCATGAATCTTCTACATAGATGAAAAAAGGTTAATCTGCCAAACAATAAGCAGAAATCTCAAGAATAAATCAATGAAAAAAGGGGAAAAAAAATAGGAGAGCAAGAAACGAGAGTCGATTGGACCATGCTGCCTGACAACAATTGTGATGAAAATAGTCATGCGTTGCATCAAACAATTGTCATTACTAACTCAGCGCAATGTCCCCACCAGTTTCTCTCTACCATGAATCTTCTACATAGATGAAAAAAGGTTAATCTGCCAAACAATAAGCAGAAATCTCAAGAATAAATCAATGAAAAAAGGGAAAAAAAAATAGGAGAGCAAGAAACGAGAGTCGATTGGACCATGCTGCCTGACAACAATTGTGATGAAAATAGTCATGCGTTGCATCAAACAATTGTCATTACTAACTCAGCGCAATGTCCCCACCAGTTTCTCTCTGCATATCTCGTATTTGCAACCACTTGAATCAATTGAAAATGGGACGGGATTGAATATTGTGAAGGTGATTGCTCGGGTCGATTGGGTTGTTGGGGATTTTGGTTTTTTAACCTTGTTTCTGGTAAAGCATTTGGTCACAAACAAGTTGTAAATTCTTGCGATAGGGAGTGGTGGTGGAAGGAGCGGTGGTGTCGGTGTAGGATGGGTGGCGGTAGCTTCGACGTTGCTGTTAGTGATTTTCGGATAACAATGGGGAAGAAGAGGATGGGTGTGGTAATTTTTTATTTGATTTTTGTTTTCTTTATTTAACTATCAATATATTATAATTGTGTTTTTTATTGAAAAATGTAAAATTACTATTTTATCATTTTTAAATTAGTCAAAAATTATGGTCAATATCAATTCTCTAGTCAACTAATAGTCAAACTAATGATTTCCATCCATTTAGACTTCAGGTGAGAATTTTTGAAAAGTTTGGTACCGTGGGTACCACGAAGTAAAGATTTGAGTCAAATCTGTATAATAGTGAAGGATTTGATACCGTAGCTGCAATTTTTCCTAAAAAATATTTTGTTACAATTTGATTTAGATTATAATTATAATTTTAGTAAATTTTGATAAAAGTTAATGATATGTATGATTAAAATATTGTGAGTACTAAAAAATGTGTGAGAAAAAATCAAAAATCAATTGTTGATTTTGATTTTATCAGATTTTTAAGTTGTACCAAACATTCATTTATTATAAAATTAACTTATTTAACTATAAGTGAACCTTGTAAACTTGGCCAAACATGAATAAAGTAAAATACCTAATTTGGTAGCGAATTATTTGTGTTGTGGTGGAATTTGATACCCAATAAATTCAGACGATGACCTAAAACAAATGTCGGATAATTTATCGACAACTTAGTGCTTGGCTCGACCCGAAAAACAACCAATTGACTTTAGGTTGGCCTAAGTTATGGTTAGCATTTGTTGATTAGGCTTAGGTCGTAATATGAAGTGTTAGCCTATTATTTGATTAGTATAAAGCTTGGCCTTAGCCCTTTGTTATATAGAAAATTTAAGGTGAAGTTACTTGGCCTAAAGGAGTGACCTAAACATCATGCCATGTATACCATTTCTTCAGCCCTATTTCAACAGTGGGTGGACTTGCGATAGAAAAGAAATACGTGTAGGGAGCCGACTTAAGATGGGTTTGAGAGATTTAACCATCGCTTCCTTATTTTTCTTCCTTCTTTTGATATTGTAGTCACCACCGTCATCCTTTGTGGGTGAGAGAGGCAACAAAAGTGCAACGTTGTGGGTCGAGCAAGCTTCGGTAGGTGTTCATTTAGTTGGTTTTTCTGAGCCTGGATCAAGATTTTCACGACAAATAGCATTAGAGCTTATATTGTTGAGAAACATGTGATTTTTGGGTGTTAAAATCGACTGGAAACTGGCCAGAACTGACTGGAAAATGGGTAGAAAATAGGAAGTAATCTAGATAGTCTCAAAATCAAACATGTCGAACTATTTTTTGCATTTTCCAGGCAAATGATTCATTGTTTGGAGAAACCAAGACATTGGTGTGTTTAGCAGGCTGAGGTGCACCAGGGTGGACGATGCGTGAGGTCCAGTAATGGCGTGTGTCGTCGATGCGTGGCAATCACGTTCAGAGATGGCGAAAGCGCATGGAGGCGAGTTGGATGAAATTCGAATGGTTCCAAAAGATAGAATATGGCCGATGATGAGGCGGACCTGCGGTTTCTGTTTCTAGGAATATAGTGAAATATGGATGATTTTACCCTTGGACATATGGGTGTCGGGTGTCGCATCGTGTTGCCACATTTACTGGAAGCTTTTAATGCGAATAGTGGCGTCTTAAAGTAGTGAATTCGCATCTCTCCTTGTTTGCGGACCCACAAATATGGTCTGCTCGGTATCATGTTATTTTTATTTTATTATTGTAGTTATGATTATAGTGTAGAATAACAATCTACTTTTCGTCTTAATAGTCATCGTGTGGGATAACATAAGAATTGGGGGTATCGCGAAGAGGTAACTATTACCCGTTGCTAGATCTAAGAATTACTTGGTAATTATTTACCTTGAATTCTTTGTGTATTTGTTATCAATTAATTTTCACTATTAAATTTTCACGTGAGCTTATGAAAGTTTGTTTAACTATCTGTTTAAATTGTGTATGTTCTTTGCATGTAGTCGTCGTTGATTGCATTTTGTGTTTTGTGTATTTTTTTGGTAATATGACAACAAACTTTGATTTGTGTTTTTCTAATGAAAAAATGATTTTTTTTTTATTTTTTATTTTTATAAAACTCTTGATGGCAAATATAGAATTAAGGCAAAAGCGAAAAGTCAGATATATTTTAACTGCGATAAATTTAGACATAATGAAATAGACTATCATAGGTATGATAATAGAAGGAAAAGAAAGATGACATGTGAGGCTAATGTGGCTATTAGGTTGAGCGATAACCCTAGTAAGGTTTATTGAGAGTAAACTTGATTACTACGTATGCATCTATATGTAACCCTTTCTGCATGTGTGTGATTAAGTAATTATTTTACATGATTATATATTGCATTTCAATATGTTTGATATGTGCATTTACATGAATTTGAGAGCAATTTGATTACTTTGTGTAATGTGTTTGTATGTATAGTGGGTTGAGATCTATAGCGTGGAGTATGGATACCTAAGGGTACATTGGTGGTATGTGCCGGGAATGTGGAGTATGATATTTGGATCACGAGCGGAGAGATGATTAAATATTGAAATCATTTATCTATTAAGATCTTGATTAAGTGGAGTATGAGAGAGTAACTTTTGTTAGATGAAGACCTAATATCCACTTAGGTTGAGAGAAGCAAGGTGGTGATAGAGCATTATCCCATGGATTTAGGATCTATAGTGATTTAGCAATTAGATATGTATTTTGTGATTAGGAACATGGTGAGCGATGAGAGGAGATATGTGTTCTCGAGATGCGAGTAACGTAAAATGAGATAGGATAAGTGTAGTGAGATCTTTTTGTGGGGTCATTTATGTATTTGTTGCATATGATTTTAACCATTTGATTGATTAACTTAGTGCTAGTCTCTTGTTCTGTGTGAACGTATTTGAAAAAATCTGTGTGTTATTCTATGTTATATTTTCGTCGCATGTTTATTTGCTCTTGATTGATTATTATGATTATTTGTTTTTACTTGGGTGTTCCTTGACTATAGCCCCGATAAGCATATGGAACTAATATGGTATGTATTTAGGGTCTAAAACATGAGGTAAGATTTATGATCTAATTTTATTGTTTACCTTGATTAGGCAATTATAAACTTTTTGTTATTTATTTGCATGTTGATTGGGTATCAAGGAAGAGATTTGTTGAGTTTTGATATACAAGAAATTTGAGTGATGATTTAAAATAGATGTTGAATAATTTATTGACACCTCAGTGCTTAGCTCGACCAAAAAACAACCAATTGACTTTAGGTTAGTCCAAGTTATGGTTAGCATTTGTTGTTTAGGCTTGGGTGGTAATATGGATTGTTAGCCATTATTTGGTTAGTATTAAACCTTGCCTTGGCCCTTTGTTTTGTGGGCCATTTAAGGTGAAGTTACTTGGTCCAAATGAGTGACCTAAACACCATGCCATATATACCATTTCTTCAACCTCATTTTAGCAGTGGATAGACTTGCAATAGAGGAGACAAAATGTGTGGGAGCTGACTCGGGGTAAGTTTCAGAAATTCAACCATTTCTTCTTTCATTTTTCTTCCTTCTTTGTGATATTGTAGTCACCACCTTCATCCTTTGTGGGTGAGTGAGAGAGGCAACCAAAGTGCAACTTTGTGGGTCGAGCAAGCTTCGATAGGTATTCGTTTGGTTGGTTTTTTTGAGCCTAGATCAAGATTTCTCGAAGAGTTCTACAACATGTTGTATGAATGCGAATGAAATGAATACATTATTATTGTGGAGACTTAAATTAGTAATTAGACATTGGACTTGGATTTTGACTAAGGTTAATTGGGTTATGATGTTTTTGGCACCATTATTTACATTCACGGTTTTTATATATGCATCACTCTCTCTATATATTTTTATTAAAATATTAAAAATTACTATTCTCATCCACATTAAAACCCCGTTTGGCCCCCATTAAATTAAATTTTATTTTTCTCTCTCCTATTTTCAATCATATAATCTTTCATAAAATAATATTACATGTAAATCGAAAATATTTCTTTCTTTTCACCCACCAATTCTCCAAAAAATTACTATTCCACCCATTATAATTTGAAATAATGGGGGCCAAACAGTGGCTAAATTCCAGTATTGTCCTTATTAAAATTCATTCATTTAAACATTATAGATCCATACAAATTTCATAAATTCATCCCGCTATAAATACATTTCTAATACAATTTTGAAAATCACTATATTCATCCAATCACTATCAACATTTAATCTTGTTCTCACTCTTTATTTTCTATATTATCACGTCGATACTTTAATATTTACTTATAAAGGTTAGCAATTCTTTTTTCCTAAATTTATATGATTCTCTCAAGAGTATACTGCACAACCAAACAAATCCCTCCTCGAACCATATATTAATTAATTTTTTTTTTTTGCTTATAAGCTCATAATTTTGGCTATTTGTGTTTCTGTTAATAATTTTAAGTTTATTTCATTTCATAATATAAGAATATTTGAGCATATATTGAAATATATTTTGAAATTTCTCGTATATTTTCATCCGTCCAATCAATACTTAAAAAAGTATAAAAATACGATTCCAGTTTTCATATCATGAACAAATTATTACTCAAATAATGAGTTGATTTTTTTAAATTTTTTTTAAAATTTCCATTGAAGAGGATATTTATGATTATGGTTTTGTGATTTTAATTAAAGATGATATTTTATATATGATTTAGAATTTTAGTTAAATATAAACTCTAAAAGAATATAAAAAAGTTTAAAAGAATTAATGAAAATAAACATTAGTGGATAAATTTACAACAATATATTTTTATTTAACTTTGTATATTTCTATTTAGGTAAATTTATATAAGATAAAAATATATATATATATAGCCCATGTTTGTTTCCAATTTTTCTGACCAATTTTAATCCATTGTCTGTCGTGATTGTTGACTTCTTCTCTCACAATGGGTTCTACGTGCTGGCAAAAAAGCAGTGCCGGCCCCGAGAATTTGGAAGCCCTAGGCAACAAAATTATTTTGAGGCCCTATTCTTTTTTTTTTCACGTGTAACAATATGTAAATAAAAATATATATTTATATTTATATGAAAATTTTGTACAAATTAAAAGATAGAATTGCAAAATAAAATATCACTGACAACTCGAAAATAATATGGAATGTAGAGAAAGAAAATGATCATTGCCAAAGAGAGTCTACATTATTTTATGTTTGCGTTGATGATGAAAGACAACTCTCCAAAAATGTGTTTTTATGGTACAAATGGATATAATGTTGAACTCTGATATCAAATTGTTGAATTTAAATATCAAAAAAACATGATTTTTATCGATGAAATAAACTTACAAAATTTAAAGACAACGCGCTAAAAGCGTGATATAATATTGAGCTCTGATATCAAATTGTTGAATTTAATTACCAAAAAAAAATATTTTTTATTGATTGAAATAAATTTACAAATTGGACACACCAAAATTACTAACCAATTATAAATATAATATTATTTAGCAATGGAACGCTCAATTTTATTCTCTCTCACTTTCCACTCAATTATATTATTATTTAGCAATGGTACACTCATTTTCTCTCACTTTCCACTCAACTCACAGCAACCAATTTTTTCTCCTCACACATGATTCTCTCTCTCCGGTATCTCCCATCAACTCACTCTTTTTCCTTCTCTCTTTTCACAGTTTCACACTTTCAATTCAGAGGCTAACAGTCTCACAC
>NC_036246.1:6818311-6850042 GCF_002742605.1 Olea europaea var. sylvestris
CGGTATCTCCCATCAACTCACTCTTTTTCCTTCTCTCTTTTCACAGTTTCACACTTTCAATTCAGAGGCTAACAGTCTCACACCACATTTCTCTTCACACTCACACACTCTTCATTTCTTCTCTCATCCCACGCACACATATATTACAGTGGCAGTTGCCTAGGTGGCTTGGCCTCAGGGTCGGCCCTGCAAAAAAGGGTCAAAAATGCATTATTTTATTCAAACAATTGGAAACAAATAGTGACATAATATAATTATCTTTTTAAAAATGAATGTATATATAAAAATTGTGAATGTAAATAGCGATACCCTAATGTTTCTTGGATTGAACTTTTAACATAATCGATAAGGAGGTAAACAGCACAATTTGCTTTCCGCAGCACAAACAAACGAATTATTGAAGGAAAAAGTATTCCTAGTTGGGAGATACTAGACAATATAATAGGTCCTTTTGCGCACACGATGGATGGGGTGTTCATAACTGGAACAACATTATAACAAGTGCTTATTCAACTTCAGATATTATCACCAATAACTTATTGAAATGTGTTTTGAAAGGTCCATACCAACTTTACAGAGGAATTTAAAATTTAATCAGGCTACTTGCATAGTTTTCTTTACAAATTGTTTAACAGACACTGTGATGATATACATTTTGGCTATGATTTGAATTAATTTAAAATTTAGCCCCCGTTTTCTAGATATAAAAATGGGTGGAATAGTATTTTTTTTTTTTTTAAATGAGTGATTAAAAAAGAAGAATGTTTTTTTTCGATTTATGTGTAATATTATTTTGAAGAAGATTGTGTTGTTAAAAATAAGATAGAAAAAAATGGAATGTAATGTAATGGGAGCCACCTATTTTTTTCATTTTTTCTGTCACTTATTTTTCACTGCACAATCTTCCATAAAATAATATTAATATATTATACGTAAATCGAAAATTTTTCATTCTTTTTCAACCATACGTTATTAAAAAAAATACTATTCCAAAAATTAAAATTTGGAAAAAATGGTAGCCAAACGAAGGTTTAATAATGTTACTTGTACAGTTTTCTTTACAAATTATTTGACGGACATTGATGTGTCATGTATTTTTACTCTTGATTTAAATTTCATTTATTCAAAAGGGTTAAATGCATGACACTTCAATATCTATCAACAAATTTGCACAAACACAGCTCAATTGTTTAAAATTTAAGAAAATAGGACGTGGCACATTTAAAGAAATGAAGAATCATGAAGCGGGAACGTGGACTTTTTTAGAAATGCCACGAATTGGTCAAACCAAATATTTTCAATTTGCTGTGGTTTCACATTTTCACCCAATGAATCCCACCACCGTCCCTGCATATGGCCACGTACTCATCTACACGTGGCTTGTCTTGATAGCATGAAAGATCCCCAAACAAATATGGATAATAGTGAGGGACAACTCTTTTATCCAATAAGGTTATCTGTCTGGATTTGGGTAATGGAAACTTTCAGGTACGTTTACTAGTGCGCAAAATGCAGTGGGCATGAATTTCATTTCATATCCTTTATTTACGCAGCGTTTACGTGTCGTCTCCAATTTTCACTTTTCTTCTTTAAGACCTCCATTATTGTGGGTCTTTATATATCCGTTCCATCTCCGAATGAATCAGATATTTCTGGAGTTAATTTCTGCAGTAGGTTTTGAGTCTTTTCTTTGCAATTCTATTCAAATATGGCCTTGTCTTCTTGCTTTCTCAACTCTCAATTCTCAATCAAGGTATGATTTTTTTTTACTTACATTATTGTGTATGTGTTTTTTGAATTCGTGCCCATTTGAATTGATGTGTATCTGGATCAGTTTCTTTATATGGGAATTCTTGATTAGTTCCTTTTTCTAATGTATTTACCCTTTGCGATTCTTGAATGTGGGTTTTAATTCTAGTATTAAATTATCTTAAACTCGTGTGAACTTTGACACGGGGGGAACATTTGCATTACAAAATTTACTTCAATTTTCAAATGCAGCCACTTTCAATTGTTGATTTCATGCAGGACTTAAGCTTTCACTTTTAGCATATTAAAGTTGATGCTGGAATCAGATGTGCCCCTTGTTGATGCCACTATAAAGAGAAATTGGGGGAAAATGATGTTTTGAATAGTGATTTTTTCCCCTTTCTCTTTTTAAAGAATGTGGGGTTACAAAATGGGAAAAAATTTTGGTTTACATGCAAAATATTTTATTATGTAAATTTGTGGTGAAAATGAGTATAAAAAATAAAGAGTTTTAATTCAAAGAGAGTCAAATAGGGGGTACATGTTCTTCGTTAAATCACTTCATATATGCAACTTTGTTAAACTAGCTTCACTTCCACACTTCTTCACCTCTTTCCGTCTAAATTTTGCTAGGGACTTTTCATTCTGAAATGATTTTGCCCGAGATTTGTTTGCTTTGAGTAGATGTTATTATAATCAAAGTAACTTTTATACATGGGCTGGTAATTTTATCCACTAGCTACACGATTACTGTTAATCTCTACTATGCTCAAAAATTGGGAAAGACAAAGTTAATAAATCTTGATTTTTGTGCTAAGCTTCTAGTTTCAACCTATGATTTAACTTCTGCGATACATAATATGCCCTAAACAGTTTTAGGTCTACCTCTTGTAGATTGACCGCTCCGGATTGGGCTCCAAAACTTTGAGTAACTTCCAAACTAGCCAAAAATGTGCCTTTGCTCTTAAAAGCATCAACACGGAAATGTTCGGTCAACAAGTTGTGGGAATGGGCATCAAGCAAGGCATTGGATGGAGTTTTCTAGGAGGATCAAGAATCATCAGTAGACCAACTCTTGGAGGAAATGTTCTGTGTAAAAAACGTTCAGCGGTATATGCTTCATGTAATTATTCACATTTCTTTGTTCTCTTTCATGCTTTACCTTCTTTTCTAAATAGAATTTTAAGTATTCATGTGTTTCTGGTATGTTTGGGACTCGGCATCTCAGCTTTTTAAATTATCAGGTGCTTCTCTTCTGAGGGCACAGAACATTGGGGGAAATGTGGTTTTGTTGTTCAGAATTTTATGCTCTGATGATCCTGTATTAGAAACTAAGAAACCGTAAATATTAAAAAACAATTAAGAAAATAAATATTAAATTTTCAAATGGATCAGCTTCAATGAAAAAAGTAGAGCTCATTAATGTAGCTTGGGTAATACAACATATTATTAATTTTTATTGTTATTCACTCTTTAAAGATGTTTCTTCATATGGTTTTAAACTACTTTCTTCAAGTACTCCATTCCACCCTGGAACTGAAAGGTTGAAGCTTGTCAATGCATGGTTCCCTACTTTGTATTTCTACTTTTGGGTGCTTTCATTATGTTGTGAATGAGAACAGAGCTGAAGTCTGAAGGAAATGACAGAGCAAGAAGAGAGCTATTTTTGAATCAAACCATAAAGAAAAGATTCAAAATAACCGTAGGAATGAACTCCAAAACATTAAGTTCATTTGCTTGTGCAAGGAAAATCTATATGTATGAAGATCCACAATAATGGAGAGATTAATCAAGATTTCCAATTCTTTTCCATTATTGTTGAGAATCAAAGAACCCCAACAATTTTAATGGAGGATTTGATTATTTGCCTTTTGTTAGTTCTTTCTTCCTAATGCATCAGGCTAAATTGTTCCTCATTTTTTTAAAGACATTTTGTGTTCTCATTTTCTTCACCATTTTGTCAGGTGTGAGGGCATGTTTTTTCTTGAAGGAAAATGTGTACAATGCATTCTCTTGGATCTTAATGTGCTTACTCTTTGTCGCTTGATAACTGAAAAATTGCATGCTTAAATTTTTTCATGGATCTTGAAGTAGAATATAGTAATGCTCTCTGTTTTTTTTTTCAAAAAGAAAAGTTATGTGTGAATACTGACGTGCAGGGTTGCCAAGTGCTCAGATTGCTAGTGGTGCTTTTACATTGGGAACAGCTGCTGTTCTTCCATTTTACACGTTCATGGTTGTAGCACCAAGAGCTGAGTTTGTAAGTCAACTATTTTGGATCTCAATTCATTAACTTTTATTCTGTATTCCTGTTCTTATTTCGATTGTTACTATTTGACTACAACTTTAGTGAAGTTTTCTGTTGTTTTCCATTTGTAAACTGCAATGGAATTGTAGTTCACCTAGTTTCTTCATTTTCTTCAAATGACCAACTGATAGTAGTGTGATAATGTTTGGTCCATTCTGATATCTACGCGAGACACGATATGATACTAATGTTCTAACCCATCCATTTGCTGGCAGTGATGAACTTTGTCACGTCAATATATATCCAGGGAAAGCATACAGAAAAGAACTATCTTTTCTTTTATATTAGAATTTTCTATCATATTAGATTAGTTAATGATTCCGGTAGCATAATTCTCTAAAACTTGAGCTTTGCCTTGTGTCAAATATTGATCTAATATGCTTTCTTTTTTTCAATATGCAGACAAAGAAAATGATGGAAAATGGCATACCATATATTGTTCTTGGAATTTTATACGCTTATCTACTCTGCCTATCCTGGACACCTGATACGATTCAGCTGATGTTTGCGAGTAAATACTGGCTGCCAGAGGTGCGTAATCGTAGGCAAGAATTCTGTTAAAAGGATAGTTTGGGACCATAAAATTTTGCTTATTTCACGTATGATTTTTCAGCTGCCTGGTATAGCTAAGATGTTCTCCAGTGAGATGACATTGGCTTCTGCATGGATTCACTTACTGGCTGTAGATCTTTTCGCTGCAAGGTCTCTCTCTCTCTCTAAATATTGCACTCATAGACGCACATTTTTCTGAGGGGGATGGGGTGCTTGGGGTTTTGTTTGAAGAATCTTTAACGCTTGCCTCTTTCTATTCAACCAGACAGGTTTATTATGATGGACTTGAGAACAATGTAGAGACCCGGCATTCAGTTTCTCTCTGTCTGCTATTTTGTCCCATTGGAATTGTTAGTCATTTCATCACCAAAGCTCTAACCAACCATACAGATATAACAGAGGGGATTCAGTGATGAAGAAACAGTTTACATTGATTTCGATGTGGAGATGAAATTTTCATGTAATTGTCAAGAGTTGAGATTTTTCATCTACTATAACTAGTTTATGAATATTTAGTTAGTTACCGAATCAATTCTCAGTAGTGGGATATGCAATCTTTCTTTTTTTCTTTCGTTTTTTTGGTGATCTATTTTTCAGAGATGTTGGTACACTATTGAGTTCTACACCTCAAGATAAATGGAAAAGTTAATCATACATATTTCCTTCAAATAAAAATTCATTGAAGCACACAATACTAGATAGGATTCCATGATATTTTAGCTCTTTCTTCTCTCTAATAATGTCTTAGTGCTATCCAATGCTTTGTACCAAACATTCCATCAGCATCTAGCACGTGGAAATTATTTGGATGATCATTTCACTGTGATATAGATCAGAATCAGATGTGAAGAGCATGGAAATGTAACAGTTTTAATAGTTAATATATTGTAATTATGTATCTGATTTTGCTCTGTTGGACTATTTCCTGTGCGTCAATGCAGTTCTGATTTTCTTCAGCTTTACAACAACGTCTCTCATGTCGGGTCTCTCGTCTGGCGATTCTTTGGAGCATAGCAAGCCAACATGAATGGTTGGCACGAGCAACTCTTCAATCTGGTTTTGATTCTTTATTATTGGGGCACTTGCCCCTTCTTTTATGAAATCAATATCGATAAAGAGATTTGAATCCAAAATCTCTGCCAGTGCGCTTGGAAATGATCTATTTATCCATTGATGCAAGTTCAAGTCTCCTGTAAACATATCGTCTGTTGGCCTCTTCTTTGTGAATATCTCGAGGAGCAAAATCCCAAAACTATAAACATCAACCCTGGGAGATAAATGCCCATCTAAACCATATTCTGCACAATAAACTCTCATAAGACATTTTCAAAAAAATAGATTTCTTATTTTATTAAAGGAGAAGCAAGGAGTTTCAATGGTTGATTTGCATACCTGGAGCTATATATCCCATAGTTCCTAAAGTCTCGGTTTGTGCGAGCTGGTTTGGGGTCAAAATTTTTGCGATTCCAAAATCTGATACACGAGCTGTCATATCCTCGTCGAGAAGCACATTGCTTGGTTTTAGATCACAATGCACAATTGGCACCATGTACTCATGATGTAGATACTCCATGGCAAGTGCTACATCAATCAGAATATCCAGTCTTTCGACTGGGTTTGAGTAATTGTTTTGGGAGTACAACCACTTATCTAAGCTCCCATTTGACATGTATTCTAGTACCATGGCTTTGAAGTCCACATTTGAGCAAGTGGAGATGATTTTGACTAAATTTCTGTGTCTCACATTACTCAGAACTTCACATTCTGTGTCAAAGTTTTTAAGAGCCTTTGCAAAATGTAGATTGAAAACCTTGATTGCTGCTATAGTACCATCAGAAAGTTCACCTTTATAAACCATGCAAGAACTACCACTTCCCAGAACGTTAGACTCGCTGAAGTTTTCAGTTGCCCGTAAAAGTTCATTATAGGTGATGATCCGATGTCCCATCCAGGGAGAATCTGTTCGAGTAGAATTCTTCGAGTGTTTTTTTCTCAAGAAACTGATCCACACCAGGAGGCATATTACAAGAAGCAAAACTACTGCAACAATGGGGACAGTTATTGTAAGGACAAGGGACAATCTTCTCTTTCTTGAGCTTCTTCCAGAGTGAGCTGGACACGAAGGAAATTTTAAGCTGGGACCTCCACAGAGGTTTGTGTTTCCCATCAAAGATTGGTAAGTGATATTTTTGAATACTCCTTTGTCTGGAATATTTCCTTCTAACCTATTGAAAGAAATATTGAGAAACTTGAGATCTTTTAGTGACTCGAGGGATTCAGGAATATTACCTGAGAGAGCATTTGAAGATAGATCTAAGAATTCAAGAACTATTAGATTGCTCAAAGTATCCGGAATGAAACCTCGGAAATTATTTTTAGACATATCAAGTGAGAGTAGCATCTGAAGGAACCCTATAGAGTTGGGAATTTCACCCGAGAAATTGTTAGAAGAGAGGTCTATGATGTTGAGTGCTTTTAAGTTTCCCACCTCTGTAGGAATGGAACCATCTAGAAGATTTTTTGACAAGTTCAGACCTCCAATCTTCACCAATTTCCACAACCCTATAGGTACAGTAGAGGAAAAATTGTTATCAGCGAAAGACACCTCTCTCAATTCTGTTAGATTTTCAATATAAGTCGGAATTGATCCTGAAAATTTGTTCTCTCCCAAATGCAATATCCCTAAAACTTTTATGTTACAGACTTCAGCAGGAATGGTTCCTTTCAACTTGTTACCAGTCAGATACAGTCTTTCCAAGTTTTGCAGTCCACCAAGCGACGATGGTATTTCCCCTACTAGACCATTGTTGGATAACCCCAAGAAAAACAAACTACTCAAGTTTCCGAGTTCATGTGGAATGCTACCCTTAATTTCACAGGATATGACTGTAAAGACTTTGAGAGTGCTCGATAGATTACCTATAGAGCCTGGTATAATACCGTTTAAAGGATTAGTTTCGAGGATCAAGTATTGCAGGTTCCTACACTTGACCAACGAATCCAAAAAGTCAAGATAAGTGGATCCGGGATTGTTCACTAATGAATTGACTTGTAGGTTTAGATGCTCGAGGTCTACCAGGTTTCCTAGCATCTGAGGAATTTGCCCGCTGAAGCTATTGTTTGCAACCTCCAGAGAGACAAGCTTTGTGGCATTGCATATTGAAGAGGGTATTTCTCCATGGAACTGATTGTGTGACAAGAAAATTTCTTGAAGATTAGGAAGCCATTTGCCAATATCAGGAGGAAGATTCCCACTGAGGTAATTATGTCTGGTTTTCAGAATTTCAAGTGATGAAATATTGAAGAGACTATATGGGACGTTACCTGATATTTGATTGTATTCGAATTCGAACCACTGCAAGTTGAGAAGCCCGCCAAATTCATTCGGTATATCTCCTCTTAGGTCATTCTCAGTGAAAAACAGGTGAGTAAGTTTAGAAGAATTAGACAAAGACACTGGTATTTTACCAGTAATCCTGTTGCTGTCCAGGAAAAGCCTCTCCAAATTTGGAACCCGATCTCCTAAATCCTCCGGGAGTTCCCCAGAAAGCCCGATCACAGAAATGTCAACTATTTGTAACTTTAAGATGTTAAAGATCGGAGGAGGTATTGAACCAACAAAGCTGTTACCCCGAAGAGCAAGTAGTTTCAGACTATCAAGATTTCCGAGTTCTCCAGGTATATCACCTTCCAAGTCATTTTCTTCCAGATACAAGTACTCCAGCTTCGAAAAGTTGCCTAGTGATGACGGAATGCTGCCTGTAAGATTGTTGTGATCAAGGGCCAAGTATTCAAGATTTCTTAAAAGGCCAAGCTCCACCGGTATGCTTCCAGCTACGAAATTATACGAGAAATCCAGCCGTTCAAGATTCTGACACCGGCTCAAATTAGCTGGAATGCTGCCCTGGAGAGAATTTTTTGTTGTGTTAAGAATTTTCACTTGCTGCAAGAGTCCCAATTCACTTGGCAACACACCTTCCAACTTGTTATTACTGAGATCTAATGCAACAAGTTGAGTCATATTGGCAACACACGAAGAAATTGTTCCCTGCAGAGCCAATCCTGGAAGCTGCAAACCTGTGATTCTTTCATTCAAGCATGTGATACCAAACCAATTGCAGAAATGAGTTCTTGAACTCCAGTTTGTGGATAAAATATTATCAGGTTCTACTAAAAGTTTGGATTTGAAAGCCATTAAAGCTGCATAATCACTGATATTGATTTGAACTGCTAAGAAGGATGGAAAAATGAAAATCAAGAAACAAAAGGCTGTAAATTTCAGGGTTTTCAGCATGGTGGGATTACTAACAAGATTCGAGTGGATTTTCAAATTCTTGATCATTTATACTGCAACAGGGATGGGATCATGGAACAGATTAATACAATAATGTTTGCTCACGAGCAGGGTTGGTAGATGCTGTAATGAAGGTATTATCCCAGTTTAAGTATAGGTTTATAACATACGCCACCCACCCAATCTCCTTCAGATCTATAAATAAATTATGTGAGTCCATAAATAGTTCACAGTAGATGGCCGTCAATACCCTCTATCAGAAAATTAAATGCCGCTGAATTTGAAGCTTCTGGGATTTGTCTAAGCACCTATCTGATAAGAATTAAAATTCATATTTTAAATTTAGTCAAAACACGTGTGAGACTTTTGGTACTGCGGGGTCCATAATTAAAATTCTTCACATTCATAAAGATTTTTTATTTTTTATTTTCCTGAAATAACGGAAGTCAGAGCTTTCTCACCCAGAATACTGCTCAAGTAGAATCATACGCATTACGGGCACTTCAATGATGCTCGAGCAAAACTCAAGTCCTCCAAGGACGGTAGGTTTCAATAATTTGTGGTAAAATAAAAATAATAATAAGTTTTAGGGGATGTCCTCAATTGAGATTGTAGTGAATTTTAAAAATCATTATAAATTAAGGTATCTTTAATTGAGATTTTGTTGGATTTTAATTAAATTCATTAAAATTTAGGTGTCCCCAATTGAAATTTTAATGAAATCCTTTAAAATTTAGGTATCTTCAATAATTAGTGAATTTATAAAGATTTTATTAATAAAAGGATTTTAAAATATTTGGATGGATTTCAAACTTAAAAATAGATATAAGTAAATCTTTTGAAATTTCACCATATTTGATGAGATTCTTATGAAATTTGTAAGAATCCATTTAAATCCACCAAATTCATTAGAATTCATAATCATTTAAAATTTATTAAAATTTTAGTTGAGAACACCCCTGTTAATCTTTCAACCCTTTAATTTTCAGTTTTAACAAAATTAAAAAATCCTTAATGTATAGTGTAACTTGTGTATAAATTGGATTTAATTCCATGAATGTGAGGGGTTAAAATTTGCCCTATAAAACGGATTGATTTTATACAACATAAGATGAATCGCAACTTGGAAGATAAACACTCTTTACAACTCTTACTATGTAATACCTAATTTAAAACAAGTAAAAAAAATATAATATTGGTAAAAAATGTCAAGCTATGGAAAAAATAAAATGATCATAAAAAAAATATATATGCAAAAGGAAAAGGGTCAGGCGGTTTAATCAATTTATACAAATCCATTTTCATTATATATATATATATATATATACACACACACACACACACACACACACACACACACACACACACACATCCATTTGTCCCACAAAAACACAAACGACACATTGAGAGAAAACGAGAGCAGGGAGAAAAATGAAGGAAAAAGAGGAAGGAAAAAAAAAGAAGAAGATGAAGAAGAAAAAAAAGAAAAATTTCACCAATGTGCTTGAAAATAA
Source organism: Olea europaea var. sylvestris (assembly GCF_002742605.1). Classification (NCBI taxonomy): domain Eukaryota; kingdom Viridiplantae; phylum Streptophyta; class Magnoliopsida; order Lamiales; family Oleaceae; genus Olea; species Olea europaea. Next base: position 6,828,729 of record NC_036246.1, read on the forward strand.
GTGGTTTATACTATTAGGCTTGAATTCCTCAATTTTAAAAGGTAAATAAAAAGTTACTTTTGTCAAATTATGTTTAATTTTATAGTTGTTAGATTGTTAGATTAAATTCAATTCTATTGAAAGGGGTCAAGTATAATAAACTATGAAATTGAGTAAAGTAAAAGAAAAACTAGTTTTAGTGATTAAAGAAACTTTAGAGATCGCCTAAACGTGAAATGATTAAGTTTGGGAATCGCCTATTTAATTATTGAAATTACTTAAAATAGATAATTGTTGATTTAAAAATTATATCATATTTCAAGCGATGATACGAATATCGAGACAGCTTACCAACCGAGTTGATTTTGCGAACATAGTGCTGTGAGTGGAAAAATATAAATATTTTTAAAATATTTATAAATTAAGTATATTATCAAGGTATGTGCAATTATGTGAATTATTTGCTCCATTATGTGATCACAATGAAAGTTTCTGTTATTATGATCCATGCGGAATTTCAAGGATTATTTATGATATTGAGAATTGGTATGTGAGATATGTGATATTGAGATCGACCAGAAAAATATCTGTGATTATATACTTCTTCTAGTTCATAGATGGGCATTGGCCGTGTTCTATACTACATTGAGGGGTCTTGAACCGAGGATAAAGGGGTCCGACCGTGTACATATAGTTCACCGAGGGGCCTTGACCGTGTTCTAAAATTGATTATGAGAGGTCTTGAGACTCGCTTTTCGTTCACGGAGAGGGCCAAAGGCCCATAACGAAAGTTCTTAATCTAAGGAGCGGATTACAGATTTTAGTCAGAGGGTACATTTTTGGTAGATTTTTCAGTACATTCGATGTGATGAGATTATAGCATAATTACCAGCTTATGTTTATATCATGACTTGAGATGATATTTTACCACGTTATGTGAATGTCTTACGTTTTGACTATAATTATATTATGTTATCTTGCGAACTATTCAATGATATAAACTCGATTTTCAATAAAAATGTAAAATTTAAAAAGTATAATCATTCTGAACTTCTCCACTCACTGAGTTATCAACTCGTATATTTTTCCATTATTTTTTTCACAGGTAGCAATTGATTCTTTTTAGTTGGAAGAGTCTAATGATTTCAAATTGAGAACCACACGACATGTTGAGTGTTATAACTCATATTAATGAAGCACAAAGTAAATATTTTGGACCCATCGCATTATGTTTTATATAAGCATTTGATTTTGTTGCATTTTTTTAAAATAATTCATAGTCAGTTTTGGTGATAGAATTGACATCTAGTCATCATATATCATTGGCGCGCGTCACGTTTCGAGTCCACTAGGGTGATTCGAAACGAGTCGTGTCATACTATATTTCTATATTTTGGTAATTTGATGTGCGGCTCGTTCACTTATCTCCCTATGGACGTTTCCATAGAAGGTGAGCCACATGGATTTTATATTGGAGCCGTGTAGTGCCGAAAAAATCCGTACGAAGGGGAGGCAACACGACTTTATAATAACGTTTTCAACGTGACTCTCAATACTTACTTTTCTAACATTCTTCTTATTTTTATATTATTGTTGAATTATGTCTATATCATTTAGTCAATTATGCTAATTGATAATAAATTTACACACAAATCACCCAATTTTTTCAACAATCTAAAGTCGTCTTGATGATTTGTGTGTAGACAATTATTGATAGGTAAAGTCATTGTTTATGTTTTACTTGTCAACTTATTATAAAAGACCTACACCCTTAGCTTATTAGAAGATGTGTCCGTTAGAGGAAAATAAACTATTGGTATCATCTGTGCACTACATGTGGTGCATTGACTGGTATAACATCCCTCTGCATCTGTTATCAATCTATTGAATTTCTACAAGGTTGTCCATAAACCAAATTGTTAGCCTGTGGTTCCCTACCCAGTGCCTACTTATTATTTAATTAAATATGGCTTGCTTTAAGGGGTTGTGACTATGAAATTCTCGGGTACAAGTTTCAAAGAAAAAATAATAAATAAATAAATAAATAATAATAATAATAATAATTACATAAACTCCTACAGTATATTTTCATTGTACTGACAGTTACTACTGTTATTATTTCAATCACATTCTTAATTGTCAGTTCTTTAAATGTTGATTGGCCATTGCTTTGATTATTTCCGATGTTGTAGCCCTATTTTACAAGCTGGGTTGTGAGATTAATAGATTAACACCCCAGGAGAGAAATGAAGTCCTTATAAACTCATTTTATCTATAATATTAAATTCTCTTTAAACAATAGCCACTCATATTTAACAGACACAAGAGGTCCCTTAATTAGAGTATTCCATACTTTTTATTGCAATTTCTAACTGAAAATGAGATGATTGTTCAAATATGAATAATAGAATTCTTGTTGAAAGAAATGGGGAGTTTTCTCAAGCATTTAAATTTTGTTGAGTTAGTTCTAATTGAGATACTCTAAGAATCTTCCCGGTTATAGGACAAAATGTGGTACATAAAGAAAAATGATACTTATTAGTTCCTATTTTCTTACACGTCCACCAGAGCCATAACATTTCGCAAAATCATTCAAAACTATATATACATGATAAATCCCTCAGAAAGCAAAATAAAATTACTCAAATTCATATTTAACTTCAAAAATGCTTTGATAAAAATATCATACCAGCACACACATACACTCTCTTTCTATGGGAAGAGAAAATTAAGTATATATCTAATTAGATGTTTACTTGAGTATTTTACTTGGAATAATTATGTTTAATGTGGAATTGATATTTGACAAAATTATTGTTCATTTTCTGGGCTTCTAATTTGAAAAAATATATATACACACACACCAGGACACATACACAATCTCTTTCTATGGGAAGAGAAAATTAAGTATATATCTAATTAGATGTTTACTTGGGTATTTTACTTGGAATAATTATGTTTTATGTGGAATTGATATTTGACAAAATGGTTAAAAGATCTAACTCTCAAATGTGTTTAATTAAACCTTTAAAAAAGATTTAATTGTAACTCATGTGAATAATAGTGATTTTATCATTATTCAATTCAGATACGTAACTCATATTTTGATGATGATGATGATGATGATGATAATAATAATATGATCAATTTGAGTTAAGTTTTGAAAGCTTTACATCTTAATAATTAAAATAACTAATTTGGCATTTAATTATTTATAATTTTATATGAGCCCCCATAATTTTAAGTTATTAAAATGAATGCGGTTGAAACGATGAATTTAGGTTATTTTCTATTTTTGCTAGAATTTTACGTGATATTGTTTAATTGAAAGTATATTTCTTTTGAGGAATATTTGATGTACTGTATTTGAAAATTAGTTTATAGTCTAATTAAAATTTGACACTATGTTTAGCTAATATGGAGTACAAAATTGCAAGCACTTTGTGTCACGCCCCTAACTGAAATACTTCGAAAAGTCGACCACCGCGTTATACGAGGTGTCCAACACTCAACCGAAGTAGTTCCGAAGTGACGCCACCATCAATATTGTCGAAGTGCGTTATCTGCTGAGCCAATCGAAGCGTCCCCGCACTTGAAGCCGAGGTGCAGTACATTCCAAGATTCTCTATCGGAAGACCTGCCGCCAATTTCAGAAAGAGATCTATGTCAAGATCCTTTCTGCCCTTAAGGTTCAATTGATTTGACGTCTTCATGAGCCTAGTTGATGTGACATATCAATTTTATGTCAACTCAACTCAGAAGAAGTAATTGCCTACCCACTCTATAAACGCGACTGATTGACGCCTATGAGTAGACACCTCACACCGTCAGATGCATATGCGTGTCTCACATCCAACGGTTCTCCTCACCTATAAATATCCAAGATTTGACAAGAGGCAAGGGTAATGAAACTCTTACAATATAGCTTTCCATAACAAGAAAATATATATTATCCTCCCCTTTATTTAGCAAAACCTTGGTATTGTTCCGACCATCTGAGGCTAACTTGACCATCAGAGTGTATGCGGCCGCCGCCACCTCCGTTGGTTCTGGCCATGTGTATCTGATTGTGCGTTGACTGTGCCCAGGGATGAACACGTGGAGTAACTATCGATTGGCCACGTTGAGGGTCCAATTTGTGATGTCAACAGATTGGCGCCGTCTGTGGGAAACTTCCCGTCCAAAGTTTTATGTTCTCCACCAGAGAAACCATCGAAAAACGATTGACTTACCCTAAAAATGGCACGTTTTTGAAAAAGAGCAAAATCGAGTTATAACTTAAGTTCTTGTCACCCTTGAAAAAGAAGATAAGATAAGTTACAACCATGAAGACGAGAACCCTATGAGAGAGGCCTCTGAAGAAAAGGTGCTCCGTAACAATGTTACTCACCAGAGACCCCATCACCGGCGTCGCCGAGGTGAAAGAACAGCCATGCTCACTGAAGGAATTACTCAAATAGCTACGGGCATGAGAAACATCACAGTTCAGAATATGGCGATGCATGAACTTCTCATGCAAGCCCGAGATCACCAGGGCTCTCAGATGCCCCAAGGATCATATCCAGTTCAAGAAATCCCAGCATCTCGTTCCCGAGGCCATGGGAGCCAACACAGAGAGCGCCCCCTCGAAAGAGAAGTGAGTGCTGAAGCTACATCCTATATGCAAGGGAGCCAGCCAGCAGAACCACAATTGGGGGACAATTTCGCTCAGGAATATGAAGCATAAGATCAGTCAACGTCTTCGACCGAATAGGGCAGGACCCTAGTAATAGAGTCCACTCAGTGTGAAGATCAGTTCGGTAAGAACATGAGCAAGAACAAGCACCTCCTCCTCCTAGAAATAGGAAGGAGAGAAGGGGCTTAGTTGATTAGGGGAGTCGAGGAGAAGCACCTCCCCTTCCCCAGAACATTCAAGATTATGAAGGGTCAGATGGGCCTTGTCGATCCTATGAAATTGACGGTGATGATGATAACTTCCCTTTCTCAAGTAAAATTCGAAGTTTCCCAATGCCTACGAATTTTATGCCCCCTAAGATCCCCAAGTATGAAGGAAAGAGAGATTCGGAGAAGCACCTCACCAAGTATATGATGCAAATGAACCTCAGAGAAGCCTCGCCTGCTTTGAAGTGCAGAGCTTTCCACTTAACTTTAAGCGGAGCTACTGAAGTATGCTACAGCAGACTTCCCCCCCTCCCTCCCCCGCCCCTGAGCATTAGGAGTTAGCCGAATCTGAAGAAGACATTCTTGAACCAGTACCTCTCAAGCAGAGAATGAGAGGCCCCGATGCAATCTCTGCAAGATATGAGGCAGACCCCTGGAGAGAAGCTGAAAAGCTATCTTGCCAAATTTACAGACGAAATCGCGTATTGCGAGCAGTTCACTGACAGAGAAGCCCTTTCAGCCTTGAAAGGCGGCCTCAACATGAACACTCTGTTCTGGAAAGATGTGCGCAGCAAAAATCCCATCACTTATGACGAGCTGGTAGAAATGATGAGAGTTGAGATTGTCAGTGAAGAGATGATTGATCCCAGAAATCATGCAGCGCAGGGATTCCCTCTGCCTCAGAGGCAGGTAGGTCGAGGACCAACAGCACACATTGTCACTCAACAATGGACTCAAGCAGGTCATATGATAGCTACTACCTCCGGACAGGCACTGGCTTCTGCCACGCTAAATGCAGTTCCGGTGTTGGCATACGAGAATTTCTCTGGCAGAGCAGGGCTATCTGGAAGAATGGATAGTAGTAAGAAGAAGAAGCGGTCAAACAGGCCTTTGGAAGGGGCAATGTTTTGTACTTTCCACCAACTCTATGGGCATGACACCAACGAGTACAGAGACGCTAATCGACACCTGGATCGAAGCGACCCACATCCCTCCCGGAAGAAAAAATATCCTCGCAGACCCGCCTCCCCGAACAGGAGGGAGAGAAGGCATAGAGAGCAGTCACCCCAAAGAAGAGAATCAAGGGACCGAGGATAGTCCAGACAGAGAGATCAGGCCCCATTTTCAGGGAGCCAAGTCATCAGGGAGATCAACACGATCATTGGGGGACCTCACATCGATGGAAACACCAGGAACGGCCAAAGAAATTATACGAGGAAAGCAAAAGACCCGCCAATGCTGACCTACATTGTCAACGAGTCCCAAGCGACCAATAGGATGGCCCCAATCACCTTCTCCCAGGAAGATGCAGAAGGAGTTCACCACCCCCATTGTGACACATTGGTTGTGAGAGCTGTAGTGACAAGAAACAGGCTCAAACGCATGCTCGTCGACAATGGTAATTTGGTGAATATATTATTCGGTTCCACCTTCGACAAAATGTAAATTGAACATGGGTTGATCCCCATGACCAATCCACTGTTCGGATTTACTGGAGACAGCATCATTCCACGAGGCTGGATAACTCTATCCATCGAGATGGGTTCAGCTCCTCTAGTGGTCCAACACTTCATGGAATTCTTGGTAGTCGACCACAGATCGCCCTACCATGGAGTATTGGGAAGACCCGCCTTGAAAGATTTTTGGGCTATCACCTCCATGCATTACTTGTGTATGAAATTTCCGACTGAACATGGGATTACCACGGTACGAGGTGACCAGATGGGCTCCAGGGCATGTTACTTAAACTCTTTGCAAAAATCGGAGCCCCGAACTGTTAATGTGATCATAACTGAAGTTGCCACCGAACCCAATTTGGACATGGAAATGATCGACGCCCCTGAACGAGGGCATACCTCCGAACAGGAGGAAAACGTTGACATGGAAGAAGCCCCAGAGGAAGGGCACCCTCTTGATGAATTAGATCCCCGAATTATTGACTCCAAGCCAAATGCAACCCCAGTAGAAGTACTTGAGACCTTCGTCGCCAACCCAGAGGACCCCAGTCAGGTCCTACAAATAGGAAAGGCGCTGTCCCCCGGAGCAAAAGAAGAAATGATGAGCTTCCTGAAAAGGAACTTGGATGTCTTTGCTTGGAAGCATGAGGACATGGTGGGAATAGACCCAATGATCAGTTGCCATCATCATAAAATCAACCCCTTCTGTACCCCCACATAGGCAGAAAAAACGTGCTCTCAACCTGGAGCGGTACGAGGCACTCAAGGACGAAGTAGATAAACTTAGCCACAGCGGCTTCATTAGAGAAGTCATCTACCCGAAGTGGATATCCAACTCAGTCCTGGTGAAGAAGCCCAACGGAAGGTGGAGGATATGCGTAGACTTCACAAACTTAAATAAGGTATGCACTAAAGACAATTTTCCACTTCCAATGATAGACCAACTTGTGGATTCCACCGTTGGACATGAACTTTTAAGTTTCATGGATGCATACTCAGGGTATAACTAGATACCCATGTTCCGACCCAATGAGGAGGCTACGTCATTCATCATAGACAGGGGACTATACTGCTACAAAGTCATGCCCTTCGGATTGAAAAATGCTAGAGCTACATATCAAAGGTTGGTCAACATGATGTTTTTCGAACTCATTGGAAAAATCATGGAGGTCTACGTGGACGACATGCAAGTCAAAAGCTTTCAGGCTAACGAACACGTAAGTCACCTCGACCAAACCTTTCAGATACTTAGAAAATATAAAATGAAGTCGAACCCCCTCAAGTGCACCTTTGGAGTGGGTTCGAGTCAGTTCTTGGGATACATTGTAAACCAAAGAGAAATCGAAGCGAACCCAGTGAAAATAATGGCCTTGCTTGAAATGAGGTCACCTCAGAAACCAAAGGAGGTCCAAAACCTCAATGGTCGGATAGCAGCACTCAGTCGTTTCATCTCCAAGCCACAGATAAAAGCTTACCCTTCTTCAATGTGCTAAAGAAAGAAAAGAAGTTCCAATGGACTTCTGAATGCGAAGAAACCTTCCAAGCGCTGAAGAAGCACTTAGGAGAGGTACCCCTGTTGTCAAAACCTCAATCGGAAGAGCCACTATTGCTGTACTTGGCGGTTTTGGACGAGGCGATCAGCGCTGTCCTAGTCAGAGAAGAAAATGAGCACTAGTTACCGGTGTACTATATCAGCAAAGCACTCCTCTCAGCTGAAACACGCTACCCAGACATGGAGAAATTGGCACTCGTTTTCATCACAGCCTCAAGGAAATTGAGGTCGTACTTCTAGGCCCACTCAATTGAAGTCCTCACCAACTTCCCATTAAAGCAAGTTCTACAGAGAACGAACGCATCAGGACGCCTGCTAAAATGGGCAATCGAGCTTAGTGAGTTCGACATACTATTCCGACCTCGACATGCCATCAAGAGCCAGGCCCTTGCAGATTTTGTGGCATAGTTCGTCAAAGCCCCAGAAATAGAGGCGACAATGGAACCAACCGAGCCCCCAACGTGGAAACTATTCGTAGATGGATCCTCAGGAGAGGTCGGATCCAGGGCAGGGATCGTTTTGGAAAGCCCCGAAGGCCACAAGCTAAATTGCGCAGTAAGGTTCGACTTCAAAGCCTCGAACAACGTCGCTTAATATGAGGCCCTTCTAGCAGGTCTTAGATTGGCAAGGAAAATGCAGGTCAGAAGGCTCCTAGCGAGCAGCGATTATCAACTTGTAGTGAGTTAAGTCAATGGAAATTTCTCGGCCAAAGACAGTAACATGGTTGCATACTTGAAATTGGATCTGGACCTAGTTCCCCATTTTGAAAGATTCGAGCTGATTCAAGTCCCACGCCAGAGAATACTCATGCAGACGCCCTGTCAAAACTGACCAGCAGCAAGGATTCAGAGCTACTAAAGATTGTATCCATTGAACACTTATCGAAGCCCTCCATATCCGGAGGTGAAGAGGTGTTATGGATAGAAGGCACCCCATTATACATGCAGCCCATCATCGCCTATCTTAAGGAACAATCACTTCTAGCCTCCAGGAGCGAGGCAAAAAAGTTAAGAAGAAGGGCTGCACACTTCGTCCTACAAAAAAATGTTCTCTACAAAAGAGCCTTCACCTTGCCACTTCTCCTATGTGTAGGAGGCGAAGAGGTTATGTATATACTCAGGGAAGAATTTGTGGGAATCACTCCGAAGGAACCGCTCTGGCACACAAAATGCTCCGGCAATGCTACTTTTGGCCAACCCTGAAAAGGGATGCTTGCCAGTTTGTCCAGAAATGTGACAGGTGCCAGCGCTTCTCTAATATTCAAAGACAGAATTCTCAAAGCCTCTCCGTAGTGACTAGCCCTTGGCCGTTCGCCAAATGGGGTATCGACTTCATTGGTCCACTCCCAAAAGGAAGAGGAAGTGCGATTTTTGCCATTGTCGCCATCGACTATTTCACTAAGTGGGTCGAAGCTAAACCTCTTGCCAATATCACCGAGGCGAGTACTACAAAATTTGTCTGAAAGAACATCATCTACAGGTTTGGCATTCTCCACTCCTTGGTATCTGACAACGGGAGATAGTTCGACAACAAGAAAATGCAAAACTTATGTGACGAACTGGGCATAAAGAAAGATTTCTCGATGCCTCATCACCCACAAGCAAATGGGCAAGTTGAGGCAGTAAACAAAACAATCAAGCATACCCTGAAAATGAAGCTTGACACCTCGAAAGGGGCTTGGGTTGATGAGCTTCCACACGTCCTCTGGGCCATCAGAACAACTAGCCGAACAGCAACCGGGGAGACACCCTTCTCCATGACCTATGGAGCCGAGGCCATGAGCCCGATTGAAGTAGGAGTCCCATCGTACCACCGAGTACACTTCAATGAAATCAGTAACGACGAGACTCGAATGAGCGAACTCCACCTCCTTGAAGAAAGGAGGGATGCCTCCCATGTGAACTTGGCAAAGTATCATAGAAAGATGACCCGCTATTATAACTCCAAGGTCAGAAATCGGACTCTTCATCTAGGAGACCTCGTCCTTAGAAGGTTTCTCACAAATCACGGTCCCCATCCCAAGGCGGACGTACCCGATCAAGGAAACAAGTTCACCCATGATATAAATATTCATACTTGAACTTGGGGGGACCACTGTTACGCCCCTATCTGAAACACTTCGAAAAGTCTACCACCGCGTTATACGAGGTGTCCAACACCCAACCGAAGTGGTTCCAAAGTGACGCCACCACCAATATTGTTAAGTGCGTTATCTACTGAACCAATCGAAGCGTCCCCGCACCTGAAGCCGAGGCACAGTATATTCCAAGATTCTCTATTAGAAGACCCGCCGCCAATTTCAGAAAGATATCTATGTCAAGATTCTTTCTGCCCCTAAGGTTCAATTGATTTGAAGTCTCCATGATCCTAGTTGATGTGATGTATCAATTTTATGTCAACTCAACTCGGAAGAAGTAATTGTCCGCCCACTCTATAGATGCGGCTGATTGACGCCTATGAGCAGACGCCTCATACCGTCAGATGCAAACACGTGTCTCACATCCAACGGTTCTCCTCACCTATAAATACCCAAAGTTTGACAAGAGGCAGGGGTAATGAAACTCTTACAACATAGCTTTCCATAACAAGCAAATATATATTCTCCTCCCCTTTATTTAGCACAATCTTGGTATTGTTCCGACCACCTGAAGCTAACTTGACCGTCGGAGTGTATGCGGTGGCCACCACCTCCGTTGGTTCTGGCCGTGTGCATCTGACCGTGCGTTGACTGTGTGCAGAGAGGGATACTTGGAGTAGCTATTAGTTGGCCACGTTGAGGGTCCAATTTGCGAGGTCAACACTTTGTATTCAAGGTTTATTTAAAAAAAGAAGAAGGTTGAACCCCAACCTTGAGAGCTCTCACCGCCTCGTCCCTAGACCTTTGTGAGGGAGGTAAATCGCAGAATGTGCCCCAACAGGTCAGGGAACAGTAGCTGTCTGTACACTGCGCCTACAATGAGTCCAATTCCATGTCTCAGGAATTGAATCCCCACACTGCAACTGCCAGCAAGGAGTGAGATAACCTCACTCCTGTCCTTTGCACCATTAGACTATGCCCTAGGAGGGCATTCAAGGTTTATTTTATTACTATAAAGGCATGCTTACTTAGATTAATATTATTAAACCATATTTGATACTTTTATGGTTATACTAATTCTAATTCTTATTGTCTAATATTCTGTGATACATGAATATTATTGTGTTCAATTATGTTGTCCAAGTGGGAGTGTTTAACATCTTTGGAATGTGGGGGTATTAAAAATTTCAAATATATGTACCGCATCCATATTTAGTCATAATTACCATGAAATTGGCATTTTGAGCAAAGTGTACAGATTGAAGTTGAAAGATCTCAATGTTTGTATCTGTCCAACCATGATACTATAAGTTAATATAAAAATTTCATAAAGTTATCTTATATGTGATATTGACATTTTATAAAAGTTTTTAGGTGACTTTGCAGATATGCAAATGGGCAAGTAAAGAAGAAAAGCTTTGCAAATTAATGGCAACAATTTATTGTCCAAGAGGGACATGAATATATGTAGTCCGAGATAGACATACACAAATCATCGACAGTGATGGGTTTAAGCCCATAAGGGAATCGCCTTCAGAAGTAACCCAACTTTTGTGATTGGAGATCCCATGAAGAAGATTCAATGTGGTAGAAATAACCAGTACTGCGTGACTTGTATACCATTATCTTATTTGTGCTCATCCATACGGTGATATAGTGCTAATAATAATATGATGTTAAGAAGGGTTTAACCTTGAATGAGTATCGATGTGAGAATTCTCGCGAGGTGTAGGTTACATACACCGTTGGAGGACTCACTTATGTAAGAGTTGTCATGAGACCGTGGCTATGTGATTTGGCTATTCCCTAGTTATTAGAATTAAGATTAGAGCACATGATCATTAACAGCGTTACCCGATAGGAACTGAGCCTAAATCGATACTGTGTATGGAATAATTGAAATTTGGTCAAAGGGACCTAATTTAAGGTTTAGTCCATTATGGATCCCTCAAATAAAAATTGTTATCACTAAGTGAGGTTCAAGTCCGAAAGACATCTATACCTATTGGACAGTATTATGTTGCCACTATTATATATTTTAATTATTTTGAAAGGTTAAAACTTGTGGGGGATTGTTGTAGAATATATAAAAATAAGTTTTAATCTTTCAACATTTTCAGTTTTAACAAAACTAAAAAATCCTTAATTTTATTGTGTAACTTGTGTATAAATTGGATTTAATTTCATTGATGTGGGGAGTTAAAATTTTCCCTATAAAAGGGATTGATTTTATACAACATAAGATAAATCATATCTTGTAAGATAAACACTCTATACAACTCGTACTATATTTCTATATCTTGACAACCAATGAGATGCTCGTTTACTTATCTTCCTATGGTCGTGTCCATAGAAAAAGAGTCACACGAGTTTTATCTTGGAGTCGTGTAGTGCCGAAAGAACTCACACGAAGGGGAGGCAACATGACTTTAGGACAGCGTTTTCGACGTAAGTTCCAATGCTTGCTTTTCTAATATTCTTCTTATTTTTATATTATTTTTGAATTATGTCTATATTATTTAATCAATTATGCTAATTAATAATAAATCTACATACAAATCACCCAATTTTTCCAACATAATTCGCGCTCAAGCATTTTCAATATGCACACATGAAAATGCGCCCATCAAATTTTCAGGGGCCTAGAACTGTTATTCAGTGACATCAGATGCAGACTTAATAGTCGTGCAACAAATTTGGTGCTCGGTCAACCCCAACAAAAAAAAAAAACGAAGGTTTTAACTACAACGGTTACCTTTTCAAGTGGAAGCATAGGTAGAAGATATTGGCTAAACAATTTGAATTGGAATATGTAGAATTCGATGAAACTGATTTGCATGTGAGCTTAACAGAAAGGATGAAAGATAAAGGGCCTGTTTCGGAGGAAATTGTGAAGAAAAACAATTTTGAGCTACTAAATTGGAGGATGTTGCTACATTCTCGTGGTTGATGTGGTTTTTTGTTTCGAGTGTATGTTCAAATATGGATTTTTGTAGGGTCAATTGACCTCATGTGGGTCCGTTAGTGAAGTCAAAATCAAAATTAATTTTAGCTACATATTTTATGAAATTTAAACATTTTTAATCATATATTTCATCAATTTTTATCAAAATTTATAAAAAAATTAATTTTATTCCCCACCAAATAGGGGTTAAAAAGGCTAATGTGTTTGCCATGAATAATAAGACCTCTATCGAGTTATGTAGACTTATTTAGCATGATTAAGGCTCATTTTGGTAGGACTTTTATTTCATATAGAAGAGTTTTTTGAAGAAATTATTTTAGATCAATTTCTCTAATTACAGAATGTTAAGAAAAAGTATTAATTTATGATTAAGCCCTTGTTTGAGTCAATTATTTTCATGAGAATGTATTTTTGAATAGTACACTGATGTAAATTTGTGGTTAAAAAATAAAGAAAAGTTTTGAATTTGTGTGTAATATTATTTTTCTGAAGAATATGTGGTTAAAATGATATCAAATCACTATTTAAGAATGTATTTTTTTTTTTTAAATGTGGATCAAACATGGCATAAGGGTTGTCAATTAATATTGAAGTGTCTAATCTAAAATATAATTAATTAGAAATAAGATAAATCATGAGTTTAATTTATTCAATTGGAACGCGAAAGCTCGTGCCACTCGAGGTATCAAACACACTTGAGGAATTTCTTCAAGCATACGAGCAAATTGAAAAGGGTATACAAGAAACTTAAAAAGAAAGTACGTAACTGTATACTTTTTTATTAAGAGCCTATTTGACAAGTATTTTGGTACGAGAAAAAGTTTTGAATAATGATTTCTAGTAAAATGTGTGATTAAAAAATAAGAATTTTTTTATATACGTGTATAATATTTTATTGTGTGAATGTATAGTTAAAAATGGTCATGCAGTAAATCATAAAATAAATTAAAGAATGTCAAAAACTATCAATCGTTTTCCATCTTACAATCTCTATCCTCATTCCTCCCGTCTTTCTATCATATGTCCCAATCTCATCTCTATTGGGATTGTGTAAGAATCCCTGTCTCCCAATCTTTCATTAGCTTTCTGGATGACTTTCACTTGATTGGGTGAGCTTTGAGATAATACTAGCATTGATAAAAAATACAGAAGAATAAAGGAACACAAAATGTAGAAAATACGAAAGTACATAAATACATAATTTTTTGTACATTATGGTATTCATATACTCATATGGAATGTGATCCATTTGAATAAAAAATATTCAAGCGGACCCCACCCCATGTGAGTTTGGGATATTTGATGTACAAAAAACTATGTACACAAAGCAAAACACTTTTTCACTTATTAAAATGGTCGACATACCCTAAAATAAACTTGATGGAAAAGATAAAAAATAAAATTAAATTAATATAGCTTTATGCCGTAGACAATAAGTGATTGAGTATAGATAAATAGTGATTAGCCTTTAATAATTATTTATATAATCCATTAACAGTTCTCTTCAATAATTTCATTTGTATATAAAATATTAATAATACCGTGAATTTTGATACTGGTTATATAGTGCACAGTTGGTCAGGAGTTGCATTGTCTAGAGAGAGGTTTTTTAAAGAAAAACTAAAATTTTTTAATAATGATAAAAAAAAACTAAAGAAAAAAAATTATGAATTTCGTAGAAAATAAAATTCTATATATATATATATATATATATTTTTTTTTTTTTTTTCAACAGTCCATTGGGCCCAGAGTGAGCCCCAAAAAAGAACCACGAACCAGGATTTTCACACATCTATTTTTTCCACCTAGGGGTAAACAGAGCGGACGAGCGGCTGATGGTCGGTCCCACAAACCTTGGGACCAAACGGTTTGTTTGGTCGCATTAAAAGTTTAAAACATGATCTTAGGAGTCCGAACAATCATGTTGAACTTTTTCTTTAACTCTTTAAACGTTTGTCATTTATTCATTTCTTTACACCAATTGTCTACGATCTATCATTTACATTCTACAATCTAAGCCCTTGTTTGTCAACAATTCTCCCACATTATTTTTTCTACAATATCCGTTTTTAACCACACATTTTTCATTAAAATAATATTACACATAAATAAAAAAAAATTCCTTATTTTTTAATCACACATTTCAACATCAATCACTATTCCATACTCCAATTTTTGAAATTAAAGGACCACAGGCCTAAATTTCTCAATTCTCAACTCAATTCCTTATTATTTAATTCAATATTACTCATTCAAACACAAGTTACAGCTATTTTTTATTTCGTATTTGCTCACTACAAGTTCAACTCTTCATATTTTCTCATTTATTTTCTATTTATGCTTTTCAATCTCTTTTTCTACAAATGGATCACAATAACCATCTTGAGACTATGTTTGGTGGTGGTAACACACAATTGACACCACGATCCACGTCTCCTATGTTCAATAATGATTTTACCGATGTTAATAACATCTCATTCTTGATGATTTTGGATGGGGGGGGGGGGGTCAAAGATTTGCATGGGTATAGTAATCTCCTTGATTTAGATAACATTGATGAAGAAGAAAAACTCGAAATAGCATCTATCAGAGGTATTTGTAAACAAAAAATAAAACAAACTGCCATAAGTTGGGAACACTTTAAATTGATATCCACGGATTGTCTATTGGATAGAAAACAATAGTCCAAAGGAGCATGTTAAGTACTGTTAAATGATATTGGCATGACAAAAGGGGATCGAAACTATCCACCCAATTCGGCATTACAAAAAATGTTCTACCAAACATAGAGTACGGTTCAAACACAAACACAACTTCATTTAGGTACTTCTTCTCTTGATACTAGTTCGAGTACACTAAGCATAGGGATTTATTCATGAGAAAGATGGCATGAGGATATGGTCAAGTTCATAGTTGCTATTTGGCATAATGGACAACAAATGAAATTCGAGCAAGATTATCTGTTAAAGTTTGACTCAAATTCCATTGAGTATTTATGGATTTGTTGGATTAGGCTTTGAAGAGGTTGAAATATGGACCGACAAGGAAAAGTCATCGCAATGCTGTCAGTCGCTAACGTACCACTCGAGTGGCAGGCTACTCTGGACCATGATCCCGTTTTCATTTGATGCAATTTTTTTTATGTTATTTCCATCTTTAGGACTTTGATATGTATCCCTATATTTAGTTGGCTCTTTTTTATAGTTAGAACAACTTAAACAATATAGAAAACACAATATCTTTGTATTTTTTTTTCATATTACAGTGAATTCTCCTTTTCTCTGCTAATTTTCTGTATTCTTCTTGTATTGTGATTGCTACTTTATATTGTTCCATGTAACCTCGTTATTCTCTAACAAGTGGTGTTTGCATGCATAACTACTTGGCTAAATCTGTTAACAATTGGTACCAAAGCATATGGTTCTCTAACAAGTGGTGTTTGCATGCATAACTACTTGGCTAAATCTGTTAACAATTGGTACCAAAGCATATGGTTTATTTGTTCAAGGTTTTGTTCTTGTGATGACAACCATTAAGTATGATATTTTTCTTTTAGATCGTAGCACTAGATTCTCATTGTCGCAAGTGAAGATGCGAACAGTGTTCACTCAGATGGATTTGGATGATGCTTTATTGGGATTTGACAAAATGTCCTCAAATTGGTCGACATAGGAGAAACAACGTAAGGATTGAAAGGCCCTATTATAGTTTCATTTTCATAATTTGAAACATATTCTTTAGAACATTTTGAATGAGAAAATCATAGTTGTATTATGGTTGAAGTTGAAGCAATTGTGTATGGCTAAGAATCTAACTAGCAAATTACACTTGACACAGCGTTTGTTTTATCGATACATCCTTAGAAAATCACCTTGCTGTTTTTAAAGAAATTGTTGCTGATTTAGAAAGTTTGGGGGTTAAGTATGATGAAGAGGATTTGGGTTTGATTCTATTGTGTTTGTTTCCCACTTCATATATATCATAAAGAAATACGATATTACATTGTTGTGATATTCTCACCGTTGAAGAGGTATATGATGCTTTGTTTTCAAATAAGAAGATGATGCATTTTGTTGGATCTGAGGCTTAAGGAGAATGCCTTGTTGTTCATAATGGTGATATATAATGCCTTGTTCTTCTTGTAACTATTGCAAAAAGAAAGGGCACATAAAGAAGGGCAGTTAGAACACTTGATGCAATGAGACACAATTCAAATTTGAAGATAAATATTATCTTCTTGACCACTCTTGATTCAAAATAGTACAAGTTTATTGGTGAGGGTATAGTCTTGAAGGTTTCTAAAGGTGCCCATATTATACTGGAGGGGCAATGAATGTCCTTGTTGTATGTCTTACAAGGTTGAACAAAATCTTTAAAGATCAATCACCAAAGGTTTAGTACTTTAGTGGATATCCAGTTTAGTACACTACTATTGGAATTTGATTTGGGGTCCGTGTTGAATAATACATCTCTGGCAATTTAGAGGTTATAGATAATGCCACTTTAACATCACCACTAGTTGTGCCATCATATTCAATTGCTAGAGTCTGATTCAGAAGAAATATTAGGCCTCCATATAGGTACGATGAAATTGATTTAGTTGCGTATGCTTTAAGTGTGGTTGAAGGTGTTAAATCTGGCAAATAACCTTCCACAAAAGCATTGTGGTGTTGATTTTGTTTCAGGGCGTGGTTTTGCCTATTTGATGATTGTTGATTTATTTTGTAATTTTGTTGCTTGTGTTGATAATTCAAGGTACGTATATTGAACGATGCTTGGATTCATTTATCCTAATTGGATTTTGTGGAAGGGGTGGAGATTTTTGTTCGTTAGAGAGTTCGATCGATGTTCTTATTGAATAGTTCAATTTTTGACGTTGTAGTAGAATCTATCTCCAGGTAGGAAGTTTTGAAGTTTGTTTATTGCATCGAAATTTGGTTCAAGGTGGAGATTTGTTAAAATTTAATCCAAATTCCATTTAGTATATTGTGAATTTGTTGGATTGGGCTTTGAAGAGGTCGAAATATGAACCAAGAAGGAAAAGTCATCACTACGCATGCTTGCTTCCGCTCAAACTCGAAAAACAGAAAGCTGGCTCCCACCTACCATTCAAGTGGTGGCCCGACCACCTGCTTCCCACCAGGGGATGCTCGAGCCACAGGCTATTCCTTCCCATGATTCGTTTCTCCTTGTGACATTTTTTAAAATATTATTTTCATTTTTAGGACTCTTATCAGGGTTTGATATGTATCCATATAGATAGTTAGCTCTTTTTCATAATTAAAACAAGTTAGAGCATATAGAAAACACATCTTTATATTCTTTCTCCATATTATCGTGAATTCTCCTTTCCTTTGCCAATTTCTTATGTTCTTTTTGTATTATGATCGATACTTCATATTTTGTCATATAACCTCCTTATTCTCAAACTAGTGGTGTTAGCGCATATAACTACTTGGTTAGATTTGTTAACATTATCATCAACCAAGATATATTGCAGTAAGCAGAATCACTCTTCATTTTTATTACGTTGATTACTTCACTAAAACAAAAGAATATTAATATGTAACTTACAAAAATATGGCGGTGTTATATCTTTCACATCTAACTTACGGGGAGGTATTAATAAAAAATATTACATAACTGCAATTCCTCATTATATAGACCTACCAAGAGGAATGTAAAAAACATAATTGTTTTTATAATAATTGAGTTTTCTCATAATGTTAATAATATATTTAATTCTATTATGACAATTATTAAAGTATGCTATTGTGAAATTAAAATTCGTAATTTTACTTTTGATATTACAACTGTTAATAAACTTGTAGTTGATAAACTATGTTGAACTCTTAATCCAGATTTTGGTTATTTTTTATTTAATATTTGTTGAGTATGTTATATATTTAATTTAATTATATAAGATGGAATAAAACATATTATCATACATATTAGTAGAATTATGGACGCTCTAATATATATTATAGTATCCCATAGTACCTCTTACTAAAATCTTGTAAAGAATATGAACCACTTAATACTGAATTTTAGAACTCTAACATACACTTGATTTAGATGATGATTTACAAGATTATGATTGAAAACTTTCTTTTAAAAGAAATTGTTTGACAATTTTTTATGATGCTATCAATGTATTATTAGGGATGTATTATCATACTAATCCCAAAGTTTTTGAACATCTTTATCATATTGCATTGACTTTCAGTGAATATAAAATTGATCTCAATTTTAGTAATATATTATTACAAGGAAAACATAATTTAGAAAATATTGAGAAAATTTATCTATATTATTTCCTTTAATTTTTTTTTATTTTTTTTTATTTTTGCAAAATTGACTTAGAGATAATTTAAAAAGTACATGAATATAACAAAAAATTTAAAATACATTAAAAGATTTTGATGCTCCAATTACATATTATTAGAGAGTATTG
This sequence comes from Olea europaea var. sylvestris, assembly GCF_002742605.1. Lineage (NCBI taxonomy): Eukaryota > Viridiplantae > Streptophyta > Magnoliopsida > Lamiales > Oleaceae > Olea > Olea europaea. Next base: position 6,848,094 of record NC_036246.1, read on the forward strand.
AAATGTGTGAATTGTAACAAATATTCTCTTCGTCCTATAAAGATAAGCTTGTTTTCATTTTTACAAAAATTAAGAGAATGTAATTTATATAGTTGGAGATATAATTTTTCTTACATTTTTCATAATATACCAATACATTAAATAATAGTAGTAGTTCATATATGTTGATAACAAGATACATTAAATGGGAACATATTAAAAAATAAACTATTATACACCTTGATTTACACTTCTTGTGTTAAAAATATGATAACTGATTGAAAAGTGTTTAATAAAATCAATACACCAAAATCTGTCAACTCACATAGATGCAAACATTGATATACACATATCACGGTTGCATGTGAAGTACATGTAGAATTAACTAGATATTTTTCTCATCTTATGCTTAAAACCACCGATGCAATGGTTGTAAGTATTATGCCCTAGGTCCAATCGACTTTGGACATAAATACTTTTATATATAATTAATGCAATTAAATGGCAGATCTATTATTTAATTAATAGACAATTAAATAAATAATAGAGTCCGTAGATTCAAATATTTGTAATTTATTAATCACAAGGAGTTGTGATTGTGAGATACAAATTACATCTGATTGAATCTTAAATCATCCGTGGTCGTAAGTAATAACGAGATACGGATATCGTTATTACGGATAGACCATCACGTGTGGCATTTCTTACTTGTGAAGTAAGTGGCTGATCTCACAAGTTAAAGTGTGGTGACACTTAAATGAACACGTGGATGTTTGTTATAGAACAAAACATTGGAGACCCGTCGAGAGATTCCACATGGATAACTATCTGAGTGTCGGTGGTTAATCTCTAACGTTCGGTAGTGAAATTGGTCCTTTGACTTGAGGTCGTCATGGTACCTTATATGAGGACAGTCATACTTTGGCGGTGTTGGATGTTGCTCTGAAAAGGGCCGCTAATACGACATTGTTCGGGTACGTCAAGAATCGTATGAAAGTTGTATTTGGGTTTATATAAATACATAACTAGGGTTTGAGGTCCATTAAGGTTTTCATTATTCTTGCTAGCACAAGAGAAAACCCTAGAGGCTGCAATCAAATTCTCTGTGTGGATCACCGTTGGAGGCTGGACAATTGGACAGCTGTGGTGGCGAATCAAAGTTGTGGAACGAAAAGAAAAGCAAAAGGATTGCAGATCTGGAAAAGGTACAATCCTATCACAATTCCTAACCAAACACAATGAGATCTATTGGATGGGAATCGAAATATATTTTAAATTCCGCTGTGCATGTATAAGTAGATTCCCAACAATGGTAATAGACTTACTTGATTTTTGGAGAAGCCACGAACGTCAATATCATGTAATTTACATCATGGCATGTGATCTATTAACACTTTGGATTAGCACCGTAGCATCCGAATATGTTTAAAGTACAACTGGGTTAATTTTGTCTCAGTTTAGTTCATGACTCATATTTCAGTTTTGATTTTTTGGTTCATTTTCAATTTTCTGTTCCGAGAGTCTGTCTTAAAATTATTAAAAACGTGTTAGGTTTGTCATTTAAAAAATTAGAAAACATGTTTGGTTTGTCATTTTTTTTTGAAATTTTAATTTTATTAATTCATATTTTAATTTTTATTATAATACTCATTTTCATGTTTTGATTGTTTTCAAAAATTTTCGTTGAACACACTCAAAAAGTAAAAAAAAAATGCAAGTTTTATGTTTATAAGTTTGATCTTCTATTCGAAATTATATTTTTAAAAATATCAAACAAAAAATGTTTGTAGTGTTCTTTAAAACAGAAAACTGAAAGCAATTTGAAAATAGCACATCGATCACACACAACTAGGTAGCCGATTTTCAATATTGAAGGAAAAAAAAAATAAAAAAAAATAGAGGGCTCGTGGACGACCTCCGCCCGTGCTAGGTCGAGCCGAGCTCATGTGGGTGCCATCCGAATCTACACC
>NC_036246.1:6850307-6893560 GCF_002742605.1 Olea europaea var. sylvestris
CTCCTGCCGCGTTCGACGTCAGGAGCGGAATCTCTCTCAGCAAATTTATGCTCCTTTCTTAACCAATCCGAGGTTCTCTCGCCTTCCAATCAACTTGGTTTAATCTGTATACATTGATTTTACATTATGTCTGTTCATTTGCTGCAAATCTATCCACAATGACTGAATTTGAGTTGGTTTTTCTTTTGTGTGTTCCGTTGTTTGTAAATTGCTCTACTTATGGTGCGTGTTCTGGAACTTACACTGTGTGGACTGAGGTTTACGATTGCGTTTGTGGGGGTGAATATTTATTTGGTGAGATGATCATTTCCATGGTAAAATAATGCGGATGCTCGAACAATTGTTAGGTCATGTTGCTGTGATATTTTGTTATGAATCTTTTATATGCAAAATTCTGGTTTAAATTTGTTTCGAAGCGAATTTATTGTTGGTGTTTTCGTTTTGGACACATGGTTATCACGAGGCGTTTAGTTTATTGAATCAACAATGTCAACCAAGCTGGGATTAGAAATTCATTTCCTTAGGGGGCGTTTAGTTTGCTATTTTCAGTTTTCAATTTTGTATAACACCCTAAACTTGTTTGGTTTGATATTTTTGAAAATGCATTTTTGAAAACAAGATTAGATTTATAACATAAAAATCAAAACATATGTTTGACTTAAAACATGAGGAATAAAAAACTCCAGTTTGTGTCCCATTTGATTTGAGATCTGAAATTTGAATTTTGGCATAATTTCGAATTTACCCTGGATTGTTGTTTAGGCCAAAACCCGAAAAAATTACAGAGTGATACATACATCAAGAGAATGGCAGAGTCATCTGAGGGTGAGGAGGAAGGGAAGCTGACCGGAGGGAACCAACAGCTGGTAGTGGATGATGATCTCCGTGAGATGGCCAAGAAGGCCGCCTGGAGTGTCAGCTCGTGCAAGCCCGGCAATGGCGTCCTCTCTCTCCGTGACGACAATCTCGACACCTATTGGCAGTAAATTACCTCTCTTCTAGTGTCCCCAAAATGAATGTGGTGCATGATTTTTTTGGCTAATTTTGTTTGTTTATGTTGAGAGAAAGATGAGATGGTGTCATGGTGATAATGTTGCTGTTAAAAAATGTTCTTTGTGAAGTTTCTAAAGTATAGAGTTGAAGAGTTTAGTGGATCGACGTCAAATATATCTTGGAAGAATGATAGATTAATGGATGCTTTTCACAGTTTCAATTTGTAATGAAGTAAAAATAATAAGAATTTTTTGTTAATGGTGACATTGTATTTGGTGATTTGTAGATCAGACGGTGCACAGCCTCATTTAGTGAATATTCAATTCCAAAAGAAAGTTAAACTGCAATTGGTTGTTCTTTATGTTGATTTCAAGCTTGATGAGAGCTACACACCTAGTAAGATCTCAATTCGTGCTGGCGATGGTTTCCACAATATGAAGGTAACCTTTTTTCTGTTAAACATAAGTATATAGACATTTTTCTTCAGGTGCTGCTTTCATAATTGTGTTGAGGGTATCAATTTCTGAACAATTCTATATTCACTTTGACACTAAAGTTTCAAATTCGATTTTTTTTCTTGCAATGATTTTTAGGAGATAAAAGCAGCGGAGCTTGTGAAGCCAACTGGTTGGGTTTATATATCTTTATCGGGGAGCGACCCAAGGTGAGTAATTGATACTTTCTAGCTCTATTGGATTTAGAAGTTTGAATGTCCATATCTATTGTATAAATTGGTTTTGTATTTTCTTGCTTCCTTTCTAGTTGCAGTTTGATTATAATCTTCTGTATTCGCATGGTAACTAGATGCAGTAGTTGACATCCTAGTTGAGACTTGCATATGACAGGATGGCCATATAACATAGTTTTTAAAATACTTGCATACATCCATACATTAGTCTTGATTTCAAAATAGAATTGGTCTGAGATGCGAAATTCCGGTTTTGAGGATGCATCAATGAAGATTCTGAATTTACAATCTCTTTTTTGTTCTCATATCAAAAAAATTGTAATAGCTTGTACCTTTTGGACTAGCCAATTGTTGAAACTTGAAGCCATCCTTCTTCGTTCTTGATCCGTATCTATTACTTCAATAAATCCCCGGTTTGTTCAGACCGGGCTTTTGTTTCTCCAATTTCATTTGGTGCTGTGCTTTCAAGGAAAGAAATAACTTTTTAACTCTTTATTTTAATGCTTCAATCAGCAGAACATACTCGGGAAGAGAATGCAAAGTAAAAACAGAAACAGAACAAGTTCATATGCCTATGTATATTTCTAGAATTTTCTGCCACTCCGCTAGTCATCTATATGGTTATACATTTCTTATAGAAAATGAAACTACATGCTGGAAATGCCATTAGACACGGAAAAACTAGTTATAAAAGTCATCAGGGTTGTATCTTTTGCACTTCATTTGGCAGATTTAGGGGGAAAAAAATGACAAATGTTTTTTATTCTGTCTTCATACTTCTCAATCTAAATAAATTTTTACCTGTATGTGGCAGGGAAACGTTTGTGAATACTTTCATGTTGCAAATAGCAGTTTTGTCAAATCATCTTAATGGAAGGGATACTCATGTGCGCCAAATCAAAGTTTATGGACCTCGGCCGTGAGTAAAAATATTACCTGATTTAGCCTCTTTACTACTAATTTTTTATTCTTCAGTTAACAAATATGAATATATTCTTCGTAACAGGAATCCTTTTCCACGCCAACCATTTCAGTTCACTTCTACAGAGTTCATTACTTACTCTACTGTGAGATGAAGATTTTCATATCTGAAATGATGAAATTCAAAACAAGTAGCCTCCCCAACTGCAATTTTGGAAGTGTTTCCTTTTGGATTCAACATATAGTGCTCGTTATATTAAACTTTTATCACTTCTGAAAGGTATTTGAGCCAGAATACATGTGACGATGCAATGTTGCATTGATTCCTTGCAGCATATTTGTCGTAGATATAACTATGACACAACGTAAAATGTAGAACTTGTCATTTGTTTGTCTCGCTCGTTCACAATATTCTTCTCATGCTGCAAAATGTCAATTTTAGCTGTTCATGGCTTTTATGATTGAACTGTTGTGATTTTGTTTAAATCATTGTATTTCGAATCATTGGGATTTTCATATGATAATTTGAGAATGAAAACTCTAATGCAGATAAATGGTCAAGAAATTTGGATACTGAATCGCCTTTGTACATAAAATCTTGACAAGCTGAAATGATAATACGTTTAAGCATCCAAATATCTGAGCTGCTAATAGATAAACTACTTCCTGCACAGCAAATGGACTATATTGACAGAAAATGGCATCTTCACAAGCAATGATGAAATCTCTGTCGAAAGAATTTCTGCTGTACAGTGTCATCATTCACCAAATAACTAAACTTACAGATGTCAATCGCATTAAGTAGGGATAAAAGAATGAGACCATTGAAGTAGATGTACATAAATTCATTGAAAATTTGAGAAGATCCTGCTCTCCCAGAGTTGAAACACAAATCCATGAATCCTGAAAAAATCAGATAGAATTCTCTGATATTTAAATTCGAAACAATATCATCAAGTAAGAGGGATAACATTTTCTTGATGCTATAGATGCAGAAAGCATATTATCAGTTTCACCAGATATGTACTTTGATTCCCATGTTATCCTGATGAGTAATGAAATCACAGGTGTACATTGAAGAGGTTCAAATGACTACCTTGTTGAGGTCTCTATCCTTCAGAGCACGACAACTATTGAAATTAACGCGAAAGTAACCATTCTAACTAGTATCTAGTTACCAAATGGATTAGTGTCAGAACAAATTTCTACACTGCTTTCATTATCTTTACCACATTCCAGCAAAAAATTGCAAATTAAACACTAAAAATTTGAATTAAAAAACAGGAACAAATTAAGAAATGGCAATGATAACAGCAAAAGCCCCATTAATTGATATATCAATGTAAGGAAGTTGTGTAATGAAGTACCTCATGACAAGATGACAAGTCCAAGGTAAATAGCTCCACAAAGAAATATGAAAGATATCAGTCCCCTGTAAGACAAGCTCGTTGATATGAAGAAATCCCGAATATTCACATCTTTAAGCACAAAAACAGAATGCTCTTACCATTACTCCTTCAAGAGGAAGTTATTGCATGAATGTGGTCAGGGGTATGTATAAGTTGGCTTTCTCAAACTGATTTAGCCCCCATTTTCTAAAACTAAGTTTTTCTCGAACTCATTTTCAATCAAACATTTCATGACTCATGAGATCCACAACTTTTATCAACTTTTCAACCATATATTTCATCACCTTTTATAAAAATATACTACAAATCTAATTCTTGGCTAAACCAAACAAGTGATAACCTAATTGATTGACCAGACGAGTTAGAAAAGCTTGTTAGTCTTGACTGATAATAATTATGTCATAATGGAGTTTTATGGTGTTTTAAGAAAATTTTTGTGATCATATGAAGAATAGCATTCTCCATGAGAGCTGAAATTTTGGGAGCGCTATAAATTTTTTTCTATGGCAAATCAAATAAAACATGAATATGCACATATAATCCTATATGAAACATAAGTTCCCATTGAGTTGACAAAAAATCACAATCCCAGAAGAAATATAAATCAAACATTACCTTAAGATTGTCTTATTACATGAAGCGGAACAAAACACTCATGTTGAAATACTATGTAGTATAAAATACTTACCAAATTACTCCCCATGCAGCACCATTACAAGGGCAGGGGCAAAGTTCTGCAAACTTCTCAGCATCACTAGAGTGAACCCTCCGAGATATCAAATCATCATATATATCTGTGTCAAAAAAAATTAGCACAGTGCATTCTGCCATCGCAGCGGCTTTATTCTTTTATAATGAAAGTAGAGATCATACCATAAACTGAAAACAAACTATTCATAACACCTGTAGATCAAAGGAACACGCAGCATAAGCAACAAAACAGAAAAAAGAATAAAATCAAGAGGAGAAAAACCGAAAACTAATGCAACATCAGGATTAAGGCCTACCAATGAAGAGAATAATATAGCGGAGAATGCGAACTTTAGTCGTCTCTTGTAGAACCCATACAATGGCAATAAAAATGATAAATCCTGGCAGGACGGCAAATAAGTATCAATATCTTCGGTAAAACGAAGTAATTGCATATCAGATAAAATACCTATAATTGAAGTAACTCACCAATGCAAAGCCCGCGTAACGTCCACTGTTCAACATTAAAGAAATCATTAAGATTCAGGATAAATGAAACCTCAAGAATCCTGAAAGTTTAGTCAATTACAAATTTAAAATAGCTATGCATATTTGAAACTGGCTCGTTGACAATTTAGCAGGAATTATTTTCTGAACTTACATTTTTGGCAATGAAGAGCACAATAAGAAGAGAGAGAATAAGACACCCAGCAGCAATCCTTGCAGTGAGAAGTTTTGTTGATGCAAGGATGAGAACCATACCCCAAAATGATGAACCAAGATCTATAACAGCGAAAGAGAAAATGATAAACTAACATGACCAGATAACAAACCGAAAGAAGGATAATGAATGAAAAAGCTAACCAAATTTAACTAAGTGATCTGTTATAATCTAGCATATGTGGCTAAATAAATCGTTCAGCATACTGCATACAGAAGGGTGAAATTAAGTAGAAAAGACTATTACATCCAGCAGGCAAAATCAGCCAATACACACCACCGCGTGTTTGCGTCACCCCACCTTCATTTGCATGGACTTGCATGCCCTCCACCTGCATGTATGAGACAGTACCAAAAACCTGTGCTTAGCCTAAACAAAGAGGAGCCATCTAATCGAAAAATTTGTTGTGAGAATAGATCAAAGAAAACTTAATTTTGAGTAATATTGGGAAACTAATAGAAAAGTATAAGAGAAAAACTTAAGAATACATATCTAATAGAAGTTTATTATACATGTTATGAAAAGAAACAAGTATCTTCAATCATCTTTTGCATGAGCAGATGGAAGAGATCGAATCAACAACAGATATCAAGCCTGTTGAACAAAGATTGCAGAAAGGTGTACAGTGGTAGTGGCACAACACATGTTACAAAATAATATAATGCCCAAGTTTAGTTTTAGATAAAAAATAAAATTTTTAGTAGATTTTGATAAAAATTGATGGAATGTGTGGTTGAAAAGTTGTGGGTCCCATATGGTTAAAATAAACTGTTGACTTTGACTTCGATTCTAATCTAACTTTTTATTTAAACCAAACAGGGGCATTATGTGCTGAGCATGATGAATAATGCCAACATTCTATTTTGTACCATATGATACTGGTTCATATTTTAGAACTCCTAAATTCATGATCATAATTAACTACCATTGTTGGAATAAAACGACATCCCATTTTAATGTAGTAACTATTCTGGAAATATAGACATGCTTTTCCCTCGATAGAGTTTATGCATTGTCTCTGCAGTAACCCAACAACATACATACTTAGCAAGATTTGTTATTCTGAATTATGAATTAGACCATTAAGGTATGATTTTCTAATTTCATATTTATGTACTATACTAAATACAACAAACAGCTTCTTAAAAGATTAACACTTTTTTACGCATACAAGCACATTAACGATCTTTTTCCTACAAAGATTATTCCAAATATCCAACAAGAATTGCAGAGAAAACAATTTTCATTCGACTTCTACATATTGAAAGCAGGTTTTACCTTAATGCATAGAAACTATATGGAGAAAGAGATTTTACCTCACCACAAGTGAGCTTGCAAGCAATTGCATGACTTGCTTCATGAAGAAATACAGTAATGAGCTTAAAAGGTGTCAGTAGAAATGTCCTCCATAACTGTTGTGAGCATCACAGAGCTGAATGTTAGTAACAGGAATCAAATCAAAGAACTGAAGTGAAAAATGACTTACACGAATATACTAGAGATAAATAAATAAAAATCAATGGAGAGCTCTTTTGAAATCATCCTAAAACATGCTTAAAATTGAAGAACTGAGTCTTCTGCAACATCTGATGTAGAATAACATGTAAAACTGATTGCTGAACAATGTTAATTGTCAAGTCTTTCTTTCCCAATGTCTAATCTAGAATTACATGGAAAACTGATTGCTCGATGAAGGTAAATGATTAACGGGGCTGCATTAATAGCGAAAATTTTAACAGCATTGGCATAGCACATATCGAGTCCCCTTCATCGTGGGTTGTAATTGAGCCCTGCTAAGTCAAAAAAAAGGTTGTTCAAGCCTGCCTGGATTTTACAAAAACCTCTATTGGTCCAAAAGTGGCATGATTTCTCAACAAGCCGATATGAAATGGGCTTTAACCAAGTCAAACAAGAGTCAAGCTCGTTTATCTTTAGTAACTTGCCAAATATTTTCTTGTTCGTTAAATTATCAACCAGATCTTCATCTAGCTTGACATGTCGATAAAGTCTAGCTATAAGTACAGAAACTAATAATCACATATAGGATTGCTACGATTAAATATTGACAATAAAGTTATTCCCCATAAACCAACAACCAATTTCATCAGCAAGCTAACGGATTTTTTTTACAGAGATCGTGTACAGGAAATCTCCTGTCTTGTCTCAATTTATTATCCCCTAGGTTCTTCAGATCATGCAACTAGTGATTAGGAAATTCCATAAACAAAAGGGAAAGAAAAGTTATATATATATTTTTTAAAACTGGCCAACAAATTCATAATATTTTGAAGAATTCAAAAATATCCAGAAAGGTGTATTACACATAGCCAAAAGCACTCTAACCAAAAGTGTCATGATAAACAAAAGAAACAAGAAAAGGACAACAACATGAGAAAAAAATGGAAAGAAAACATAAAAATACAACATACAGCGAGAATGACGACAGTGAAGACCCCAATAGTTGCAAGAAAGACTTTTTGATCACGCTGGCAACAATCCTTCAACTCCCAGTTTGGATTCATGTCTCCCTTTCTCTTTCTCTCTAGTTAAAAATAAAGAATCTCAATTGACAGGGTAAGAAGAAGAGAAAGAGATGAGAGATTTGTCCAGTGGAAAAACAAATCAAGAACCCAATTGGAGGAGACAGAGTGACAGACTGGCATTTTTTTTAATGTTTGTTTGAAGTTGTCTTGAGTTTGGTGTGCAACATGGACTTCGTCTCTTGGTTGGGCTTGTGAATAAGCAATGGGCCTCTATGTAAAGCTTTCGATTCTGAGTTAACCCAAGTTGTCTAGGTGCGTGTGGATACGGATTTCCTTGCAAGATAAGTTCGCATTAATCTCTCTTCATTACCAAATTCAATATGAGACTTTATTTTCCCGTCCTTTTCAATATTGAAATTTGAAAGGAAGAAGCTTTAGTTTTCTATTTTTTTTAATTTTTTTTTTCTATTTTGGGGTGAGCTTGTGAAGAAGAAAAATACTTGTAAATGTAAAGTTATAAGGTATCATACTCTGTAGATCAGAAAATTGTGAGAAAGTAAAATTAATCGAGATCCAAAGAAAAACTTCTGTTTAGTAATTTCAGAAACACTCCCTATTTGGCGGTTCACGACTAAAATGATAAGATTTAGTGTAGCAAGTTTTTGATGTTATGGTAGATTTCGGTGTGTGTAAGATAAAACTGTTGCTTTTCTACTAATCTATGTTTGATTTGGTTGAAAATTAGATTTTTAGTAGATTTTGATAAAAGTTGATAAAATGTCAGTCTGGTTAAAAAGTTAATAAAAATTGTGGATCTCATAAAATATATAATTAAAAATGAATTAAAAAAAAGGTAGAATTTAAGCTTAAGGATATATTTCTCATTACAAAGTAGAAGATTCCTTGCATGACACGGGCTTAGACTTGGGCCTGTCCACTGGATGAGAACAAAATTATGGTGGACATTGTTACTACTGCCCTATTTTAGCACAAAAAAATTGAAAGGGAAATTACCTACAACCCTAGAATTAAAAGATTAGTTTTCATAAATGAGGGAGTTAAGTTTAAAATTCAAATTTCAAGTGATAATAACTAATTATTAATTTAATATTATATTAAATAAATATATTACTAATAATTCAACCCACCCCATCAAATCCCTAACTCCCACGCCAATATCCATACCCACACCCACACCCACACCCACACCATTCCCACTATAACTCTCTCTCTCCACTATAACTCTCACTCTCTAACTATATATATTTTGTATATTTATCATCACTCTAGCAACCACCCAGATTGGCGGCCCTGTGAGAGCTACTGACGGTGACTTGCAGCGCGCAATATGGTGCACAACAATAGAAGAGGGCATTCTAAGGTGAATTTCTAGCTACTGGATGATCTATATCTAGTGTAGGACATGTTCCATGCGTCAATAAGAAGTGTAGAGGAAATGGGATCAGAGGACGATCTGTTTTCTACTTATATAAATATAGAGAATCTCCGTGCTAAAGGTGAATCTGAGATTTATTACTCTGTTTTTGACAACGTGGGTAATGAAAGTGATGGTTCTGGTGGTGGGGATGTCGATCGATGGCGGTGAAGAGAAGAGTGGCGAAGGTATTGCTAGGTCAAGGCATAGGCACAGTAATTTGGAAGATATTTTAAGTCTTGTGTTTTTCTGAAATTGTTAATGGTGGTTCCATTGATGGTGTGATGTTGGTGAGGTGGTGGTGGTAGTTGGTGTTGGTGGAAGTGATGGTGATTATTGTTTTGGATTTAGGGTGAAGGTAGGCTTGAGTTGAAGGTGGTAGTGGTGTTGTTGGTGAGTGGTCGCGGATTATGGTATTGGTTTTTGGTGTGTGCAGATTTCTTTGTAGTGACCCTATGTGACAAAATATGTATTTACTATGACGGGTGTGACCAACTTTGTCATCATTTTGACTTTCATGTGAGCAGATTAACAGTGAGTCGCAAATTAGATTGACCTAATCATAAATGGTTATATTGAAGATAAATTTGATCACAATTAGTCACATATAACACAGGTCGGTGAAGGTAGTATTTATGATTGTGGATTTGAGTTGAAGATGGTAATAGTGGTACATTGGAGGTGATGCGATGGTGGATCATGGTGTTGCTATGCAGTGTATACAGATTTGTTCATGATGACCATTTGTGATCAAGTACGTGTTTATTGTGACTGATTGTGACTTGGTCACATACCATCATAGTCAAGATTGATCTAGTTTCAAATAATCACATATAGCATAAGTATAGTCACAAACAATAAGTCTAATCGTAGATAACACAATTAGTCATAAATCCGATCACCTTCAACGTACCACCACCACTACCACAATTTATGAAATTTTTTTCTATTGTGAAGGTGGAATAGGGTACAAAGAGAGAGATTGTTTTCAATTTTTGAAGATTTTCTATCCAAGATAGGGTGGGGATGTAGAGTGTTTCCGCTAGATCGGGTGTAATTTTTTGAAATTTTTTTCGAGGTGGCGTGGGGTAGGGTAGGGTGGGTAGAGGAGGTGGGTTCGTGGGGGTGGGGATATTATTTATTGAAATATTATTATTTGGTTTGGTGAGGAAGGGTTTGGGTGCGAGTGTTGATACTATTAATTGGGTTAGAATAATTAATTTCAATTAGTAATATACCCTTGTTTGAGCCCTATTTTTTTTGGGAATAATGAATTTTTGAATAGTGTATTGATGAAAAATGTGTGCTTAAAAAATAAGGAAAAATTTTAGATTTGCGTGTAATATTATTTTATTGAAGAATGTGTGGTTGAAATGATATCAAAACACTGTTGAAAATGTATTTTTCCAAAAGAATGAGGCTCAATCAAGAGCATATATTATTAGTTAGAATTAACACCTGAATTTTGAAATAATTTTATTAATTTGTTAGTTTTGAAATGTGATTCTTATATGTATGAGTTATGTATTGTTCAAATTGAAAAGGAAAAAAAATTTGTGTTTGGGTTGTGTTTAGTGTTTAGTACGGTAGACAGATCTTTATATGACAGATTAGAAATATTTTTAAAAAAATTAATTATGTACGAGTAATTATTAAAAATTAGAAAAATGAAGTATTTTTCAATTTTGAATGAAAGTATGCACATATGGTCCACTTGACATGGCCTTTGAAAAATTAAAAGAAGAAGTTGCTTTTGAATTCGTTTGACTAATTTTATGAAAGTTTTTTTACTAATTAGAAGAATTTTTAAAGGAAGTTTGTTCAATACGACTTCTTCTAAAGTATTTTTCGGAATGAGAAGCTCTTTTAAAAATTAGTTTCTCAATCAAAAATTAAGAAAGCTTCCTCCAAAAACTCCCTTAGAGGAGGTAAAAGTAAAGTCATGTCAAACCGATCGATAGCATAATTATCCCGAAATTATTTAGAGGAAATCACAAATTTGTATTTTTAAGAGAATGCGATGACACATTGAATACAACTATTAAGCAAACATCGGACAAAAAATTATCAAACTAGAAAGTGAAATGTGGCTTAGAAATTTTCTGGAGCTACTTGTTTGTCCACACAAACATTGCATTGTAAAAATTATAAGTTATCAAAAAAGTTAATAACCTTTTTCTTTTTTCTTTTTCTCCTTTTCTCTAGCTAAGTCAATTCAAAATATTAAAAAATATATATATAGAGAAAAAGAAAATCAAAGAATACTATGTAGATACAATAAGCCTTTTCTTTTATAATTAAAAAATAAGAGAAAGAGACCAAACAAATTTTGATTATCATGTCTGTCTAGGAATATATCCAATCCATATCCAAAAAACCCTTTAAGATAATCTTTTTTCTTCTAAAAGACTAATGCATCTTCCACTTTTCTTTCTTTCTCCAATAATTTTTTGTAATCACTATTCCAACTAATTATGTTATTATCTAGACGGTCCAATCCACAAGTAAAAGATGGAAATTTATAGGGTGAAACTTTATATATAGAACAAGAGTGCTAAATCGAAAAAGGAAATAGATGAATCTTTTTTGAGTGGCATATATGGATTAAAATTTCGTGATCAAAGGGTATTGAGATAGAGACATTGAAGTGGAAGATGTTACACGATGATATGAGTGGTTTCTTTAAGTGTTTCTTAACATGGCAAGTGGCCTTTTTCATGGACCCAACTTATGTATCTGATGCATATATCTAACCCCCTGTTTGGTGGAGATTAAAATCAAATTTTGATAAAAGTTGATAAAATATATAGTTAAAAGTTGTAGGTCCCATAAAATGTGTGATTAAAATTAGCTGTTAATCTTGACTTAAATTAAAATTAAAATTTTGATTTCTACTAGAGCATGATTAAGAAGTGAATGTATGATTGATGTATATATATGTGTGTGTGTGTGTGTGGTGGTCCTTAATTTAATTGGAACCTCTACCCCAATGCTTCCTCCATGCAGTACAGTCAGGTGCCTTGTACAAGCTAATACAAAAGTGTGTGGTAGTTTTGGGTCCTATCCTTTGCTTACAATGGTCCTGCAATAAAAAAAAATTGAGTCATCCCTTCACAGTTGAAAATTACAAATACGTTCGAGCATCTCGTTCAGCTTTTTCTTTTAGAAAATGACTGATAAGAAATTTATGACAATCGAAAGAGATACGTGTATATGCCACTTAAAAGAATCTCATGAAAAATGGGGACTCTTACATGTATTACTCGTGAAAATGTATTAGAAGGTTTGTTTCGAAAAAAAAAAAAAAAAAAGAACTAGCCTCATATAGTTATCCTTTCTAATTATTGATTGAATTATATCACACAATTTATATATTGAAATCATGTGATCTACGAATTGAGTTTGTTTGATATATATTGTTGAGAAAAATGTAGGAAAATCTGAAAACTTAATGAACTTCAAGACATGAAAAAACGTTATATTTTAAGAGATGTTTCTCCTCTATCCAATAAAGTCACAATTGGGATATGATAGAAAATCTCTCTCAGGATACAATGAAAACGTTTGATTTAAATTGTGACTATTTGATCAAATCAAGAAGACACTCGAAAAGAACTGATTGATGCCAAGAGAAAGAAAGAAGAATAATTTTTTAATGTGTTTTGCAAACGAGAATTCGTTCAGATCGATCCCCGTTGCGCAGCGGCAAACCCTAGTTCGGACGGCAAATCATTCGCAAAACAAAAAATAAATATATGCAAAATGATGAAAAATATCTAACATGTATCGCGTATGTATCGCAAAATTAAATTTCATCAAATAAGTGGGCTACTTGTTAGATATATACGAATGTTTCCACATAATTTCTTTGTTCAATTATGTCCCATATCATCAGCACTAAGCAAAAACACGTTACTGTTTGTTGGCCCCTTTTCAACTACAGCTTCTCCATTTTTCCATTCATAATCGACCAATTGCACACACACACACACATTGTGAAATCTTTATAAAATCTAGTTTGATCTCCCCACGTCGCCTTAAAAATCTTCTTCAAACAAGTTATAAGTCACTTATTACTTATCCTAATAATATTCTTCACCATCAAGTTTCTTTAAGATTCCTTGTTTCTGTTCATAATTTTCTTGAGTGTCGACAGTTCTTGATTCTAAGTTCTTTTCCCAAGAAATCAAACTTCCATGCAAATAGTCCCGTTGGGCGGCTGGATTTTTTATTACGGTCTTTAGATTCTTAAAAAGTTAGTGACTTGAAGTATAAAATCAGAATTGTGGTCATAATTCAGTGAAGAAAAATCAGGTAGGCATGGCGATTGAAGTTTTCCCGGATAGTCCCATTGTTGGAAGGAGTCCCAGAATCTCATTTTCTCATGA
Organism: Olea europaea var. sylvestris; assembly: GCF_002742605.1. Taxonomy (NCBI): domain Eukaryota; kingdom Viridiplantae; phylum Streptophyta; class Magnoliopsida; order Lamiales; family Oleaceae; genus Olea; species Olea europaea. Next base: position 6,864,036 of record NC_036246.1, read on the forward strand.
TCTTTCTCAAACAGATGCCGTGCCAGTGGAACAATACATTGGATCGAGTTCATCAGAAGGCATGGATTTTGATTTTTGTGTTTTCGGGGAAAGTTTTGAGCAAGAATCTTCATCTGCCGATGAACTTTTTCTCAATGGAAAGATACTTCCCATCGAAATCAAGAAAAGACTGGCCCCGGCTTCAGCGCCACCGGTTTCGCCGCCACTACCACCTCCTCTTCCTCCAACAGTCTACGATCATATTCTCGACGCTAGCAAGAGCAGCTCGAACAAAATTCCTACAGAATCAGAAGAAAAGCAAAATTCTTCCAAGTCATTTTGGCGGTTCAAGCGCAGTACGAGTTTAAATTGTGGCAGTGGTTATGCTAGAACATTATGCCCTTTGCCAATTTTATCTCGAAGTAATTCAACAGGTTCATCATCAAGTGGTAAGCGTTCTACAGTCAAACAATCACAAGCTGTATCATCAAATTCAAATGCTACACATCAAAGACCTCCATTGAAGAAAACTCATGCTTCCAATTATGCCAACATTAGAATTAATCCAGTTCTTAATGTTCCTCCTGCAAATCTCTTCGGATTCGGGTCGATTTTTTCCGGTGGCAAGGTCAAGAACAAAAAGAAGTGATTATTATTTCTAATTTCTTGAAGTAATGTGACAGGTTTGAATTTCTTTTACTTTGTGTGGTTCCTGATTAATTTGTGATTTGTTCAGGCTAATTAATCGTGATTTCGAAAACAATTAAAGGCTTATTTGAGAAGTCGAATGTCAAGTCTTGACTATTAATATTACGTATCAAACATGTATTCACGAAGAGAAATGGGGCCTAGGCATGCAATTATTCAAGCCACATGCATGCAGCTTTGTGAGACAAAAAACAGGCAACATTTGCTTTCAAGTTATGTCGTATTAGATGGGTTTTATTTTCGTGCTGTTCTCTGTATAAAGAATGATTTGTTAAAACTTATTTTTCTGTTCATAGAATAATTTTTAATGGTTCAATAAAAGGTTTGATGATAGACAGAAAAGTTAGGTACAATTTAAATATTTATTTATAATAACTTAATTACAAAACTAAATCATAAGCTAATCATTTCCAGGAGCCCTGAACATGCCATGTTCCAGATATTACTACTATTATATATCCAATTGTATTTTTTGGCAGTGTTATATGGGTAGAATTGTATTTAGGAAACTCAAAGATGTACCATCACTGGTTATAAGAATTTAAGACTTAATTTATTTGTTAACGCTACGACTTAATCTGTTTGTTTGGATTACTTAAAAAGTTACTAATAAGTTAGAATTAAAAAATAATTAATTTTAATCTAACATTTTGTGGAACCCATAACTTTTAGATATTTATCTAGTTTAAGAAAAATAATTTTTGTATTGTAAAACTTAGATTGAAAATTTTAGAAAAATTGATATGAATGTAAACAAATTAATATTTTTGTATCTTTTTATTGATGAGAGTGCAATTTACAAGGTGTTGAAATTGGTTAAAGTATAGAACATTGAAAAAGTGACTTTCGTGTTAATTATGACTAAATATTCGAACTTGATTCGATAGTCAAATTACAAATGTAAATTGACTAATTTATTCTACTAGTTGGGTAGATTGTCGTGCTATATTTGGAAGCTCAAAACAATTTTGGATGAATGAGAACTTGCGGTCTAAAGTTGGGAAGAAAGAGAGAAAAAAATTGGCTAGAAAATCAACCAAGCTCGCCTAGCGCTCGAGCAGTGAGGCTGTCGTGCGAGTGACAGGCGAACGACGAATTCACTGTTTTTGACACTCGAGCAAGGTAAAAGTGACAAGCGAGCGATAGCAAAAGCTACAATTCCTGGCAAAGGCTACTGAGTTTAGACCATGTTTCTTCACTCACAACCTCTCTATCTCTATAAATAGACCCTTGGGATGTCCATTTCTTCATCTCAATAATATGCAATCATATCATAACATTATTTTCTTCTTTTTCTACCAAAATTCTGCGTAAACTTTGCATAAATTTTAGTTTTCTTTTGTTCATTCAAAAATGAGTACAAAATCCAATTTTAATTCTTTGATCTTGTGTTTTGGAGTGCTATTAACACAAGATAATAGTCATTGTGTCTTGAGAGTTGATTGTCACTATCCGTAGACACTGTTGCAGGATAAAATCATCTTAAGAATAAAGAGTTCAACTTTTGCCTCGACTTTTGCATCCATTTCATTTGGCGTTATTTTGTGGAATATTTTTTTCCTTGTTTCCTTGCAGTTATTCTGTCCAATTTTCGGTAAAATTAGTAAGTTTAATTTTGATTTTTAAAGTCAACACTATATTAATTTTCCAACACTAGGTTTATACCAACTAGTCAAAATGTGATTTGCTAAATTATAAATAGCTTATAAATATTACAAATATGGAGTTAGACTTTTGTTCAAACATTTCTTCACTTTAGATCCCTGTTTGGTATAGTTAAAAATTAGATTTTTAATAAATTTTGGTAAAAGTTGATAAAATATGTTAAAACGTTAATAAGAATTGTGAATTTTAAGAAATACCTGGTTAAAAATAATTACTTTGACTTAATTTTTTTATCAAAATTTATAACTACACAAAACAGTGACTAGGTTGAAAAATCTAGTAGCTATTGGTGAAAATTCAAATTAATGATGATCATTAATGGAGTAGATTTTTTCTCCAAGTTATCATCTAATTCATTGCCTTTATTCAAGTCCCAATCTAACACGAGATTCAACTCCTCAACCCCTATAGAAACTTTATACGTTAGTTCAATGGCTCTCCGTTGGCGTCTATTGTTCAAACACATTTGATTAAGGCAAGGGAAAGCAACTCCCAAAGTACCATTAATTTAGAATTAACTTGAGTGGTCCAACCAGTTCACGAGCTTGTTTGGGAATGATTTTTTTCACCAAAAAATTGAATTTTTTTTATTGTTATTTCACTATTTCAATCATCATATTTGACTTCTTCTCTTATAGGTGGACCCCACTTTTTTCATACCGATCAAAAAATGGATTCTCAAAATAACTCCCAAACAGACTCATTCATATATATATATTGTTTGGTTGGGCTGAAAATTTTACTCCAAATCTGTTTGGTTTGGATTAAAATTTATTAATTTAAATTAAAATCAAATAATTAATATTAATTATATTTTTCTTGAATTTCATAATTTTTTAATTATACATTTCAAAAATTTCTATAACAATCAAATAAAAAATTTAATTTTAATTTTCACCAAACATCCTCTGTTAACCAAATAATCAAAGACCTTACAACTTTTGGCCCAATACTTTATTAGTTATTAGAAAAAACAATTTCCTTGGTTGGATAAAAGAATCTGACCGTACATCCAAGCTCACGTGTCCTTAAAATAACCATTCAAAATGTTGGTATTTGAAAATATTCGCGAGTGAAATGTACGTGCGCGTGGTACTAATTACTTCACATCGATAATTTCAAAATGGACGCTCCAAAACTACACCACGGGACAGCGCAAGGTAGCAGACAGACGTAGACTGGACGTTACTCTCAAAATACTCCAGTTCCCGGTATAAAACGCCAAATTAAAATATTTAATTAGTTGGAATATGAATTGTGAATAAGATTGATTTTTCAAAGTACGAGAAATGCTGCATAATTTAGGCCCTGTTTGTCACCCATTTTTATCAAAATACATTTTTCTCTCTCTTCTTTTCAACCACACATTTTTTATTAAAATAATATTACACGTAAATCAAAAACTTTTTCTTATTTTTCAACCACACATTTCCCATCAATTTACTATTCAAAAATACATTTTCACATAAAAATTCCTACCAAACACCCTCTTAATTGTAATACATCTACATGATATGTTTCCATAAACTAAGCCCATATTTGAGTCACGTTTAAAAAAAAAATACATTATTTAGTCAAATCAATGGAAGATGTGTAGTTAAAAAATAATTTTTTTTAAATTTATGTGTAAAATTATTTTATAGAAAAATATGATTAAAATAATATCAAATCACTGTTGAAAAATATATTTTTTAAAAAATAATGTGGCTCAAATAAGCTCTAAAAGTATAAATTAATGTAGTACGAACACAGTACCAACTAGTCAAAATTAGAAACTACGCTTGATCTGGAAACTCAAAAGAATTATTTTACGATAGTTTATTTTATGAAATTTGATTATTCCGTAAATATAGAACAATTTTATGTTAATATTTTCAAGGAATATATTTGTTTTAAAGTTAGTGAATTTTACAATATTTTTTCTCGTTATAAAAGTAAAATAAAAATAAATAATAAATTGAGTTAAAAAAATATAAAAATTAAGAATAAAAATTAATGACATGGACTAAAAATATTTTAATCCTTGTTCATTTAAATATTTTTTTAGAATTTTTATTTAAATAATTATTATGAGCGTGAACTATTTTTATGTTTTATATTTTTTATTTTTCAAGAAATTTTTATTTTTTTTAGAATTTCACATTTTATTGTTTCAAATTTTTAATATTTTTTTCTTTTGTAAAATTTGTTGGCTAGAATTTTATATTTTTATTTTTAAAAATTTTCAAAAATATCTAAACACTTGTTTTCCATGTTTTGAAATTTTTGCTAAAAATACTCAAAATGTCAAAAATACGTTTTCGTTAAAAAATAAGAGGAAAAGAGAATAGAGAAAACTCAATAAACCTTTTTGTGTGTATTATTGAAAACCAAAACCCTATATTTATAAATAAGAATCAGGGATACAATGGTAATAATTTCTAGGACTACAGGGGTACAAATGTCATTTACCAATAAATTTTAATGGACTTTCCATTTACAACACTCCCCCTTGAATGACATATTACAAAATATCTGCCTCGTTAAAATCTTGTTTGATAAAAATCCAATGGAAAAAAAATCAAACGAAGGAAAAAAGAGTACAGTTATTTTGGAGTATTAAAATTAAATGCTGGCTCATTAAAACATTGCTTGGAAAACTCAATGGGACAAAACCTAAGCGAAGGAAAAAGAGTACAGCTACTCCCCCTGATGTTGATCATTGAAAATCTTTGAGTCGACGCATTCCAATCTCATGAACTAATTTCTTGAATGTAGATGTTGGCAGCGCTTTTGTAAATAGATCAACCACATTGTCACTTGAGCGAATTTGTTGAATATCAATGTCACCATTCTTCTGAAATTCATGTATAAGAAAGAATTTTGGAGAAACATGCTTTGTCCTGTCGCCTTTAATATAGTCTCCCTTGAGTTGTGCGATACAAGTTGCATCATCTTCAAACAAAATTGTTGGATTATCTTTTGTTGAAGTCAATACACATGATGATTGGATATGATGGGTCATATTCCTCAACCATACACATTCTCGCCCTACTTCATGGATTGCAATAACCTCATAATGATTTGAGGATGTTGTCAAGGATTGCTTCACAGATCTCCATGATATAGCTGTTCCTCCACGTCTAAACACATATCCTGTTTGTGATTTAGTTTTATGTGGATCGGAAAGATAACCTGCATCTGCATATCCCGCTAAAGCTGATCCTAACTTTTGAGAATAAAATAGTCTCATATCAATAGCACCTTTTAGGTAACGAAAAATATGTTTAACACAATTCCAATACCTTTGAGTTGGTGTAGAGCTATATCTTGCAAGGAGATTTACAGAAAAAAGCTATGTCAGGTCGAGTGCAATTTGCAAGATAAGTTAATGCTCCAATTGCACTAAGGTATGGTACTTCAGGACTAAGAATCTTTTCTCCATCTTCAAGTGGATGAAATGGATCTTTTTTCACATCAAGTGATCGAACAACCATAGGTGATGGCAATGGATGTACATTATCCATATAAAAGTGTTTCAAGACTTTTTCTGTATAAGTAGATTGATAAACAAATAATCCCTCTGAAAAATGTTCAATTTGTAATTCAAGACAAAATTTGGTTTTCCCCAAATCTTTCATCTCAAATTCATTTCTCAAATATTCTGCAGTTTTGTTGAGCTCTTCAAGAGTTCCAATTAAATTTAAATCATCAACATAAACTGCCACAATTGCAAATCCAATATTTGTTTTCTTTATAAAAACACATGGGCAGATATCGTCATTTTTATAACCCTCTTTTAACAAATATTCGCTAAGGCGATTATACCACATGCGTCCGGACTGTTTCAATCCATATAAAGATTTTTGCAATTTAATTGAGAACATAGTTTTCGGATATGTATCATTTATTCCTGGCACCTTAAATCCTTCAGGGACTTTCATATATAAGTCACTGTCAAGTGAACCATATAGGTATCCATAACGCGCATATCGAGCCCTTGTGACACAGTCAAACTAATTAAGAACCTAGAAGTGATGGTATCTATTACGGGAGAATATGTTTCCTCATAATCAATTCCAGATCTTTGGGAGAAACCTTGAGCCACTAGTCGGGCTTTGTATCTTGTAATTTCATTATTCTCATTTCTCTTTCGTACAAAAACTCATTTATATCCAATAGGGATTACATTTCAGGTGTTCGAACTACTAGTCCAAACACTTTTCGTTTCTCCAAAGAATTCAATTCTGTCTGTATGACTTCTTTCCATTCTGGCCAATCATTTCTATTTCGACAGTCATTAACAGACTGTGGTTCAGGATCCTCATTTTGCATAATATCAAGAGTCATGTTAAAGGCGAAAATATTATTTATAACAATATTATTCCATTCCCATAATTTATGAGATATCATATAATTTATTGAGATCTCATTATTTTCGGACACCTCTGGTTCTTCAGGAACCGTACATTCAATATTTGATTGATCAATCTTTTCTATGTGATTTCTTCTGAAGTTTTTGGTTGGTTTTTCTCATGTACTCTTCTTTTTCGAGGTACAGAGTCTTTTGAACCAACTGGTCGACCACACTTCTGGTATATTTGAGATTCATTTGTTACAGCAGATTGTCCTGCAAGGACATTAATTTTTGCTGGAATATTTTCTGTTGGAATATATGACTTTGTCACTTTTCTCGTGTCAACAAATATATCAGGTAGTTGAATTGCAACTTTTTGCAAATGAATGATTTTTTCAACCTCTTGTTCACATTGATTGCTGTGGGGATCAAAGTAAGATAGAGTTGTCTCATTCCAAGAAATTCTATCTTATTTTTTAGGATATAGTTTTTCTCCTCCCAAAGTTGGGAAAGTCATTTCATCAAAATAATAATCTGCAAAACGCGCAGTAAATAAGTCACCCGTTAAAGGTTCAAGATATCTAATAATAGATGGTGAATCAAAACCCACATAAATCCCAAGTTTTCGTTGGGGACCCATTTTAGTACGTTGTGGGGGTGAAATAGGAACTTGGACAGTATAATCAAAAATCCGTAGGTGAGAAATATCAGGTTCATGACCAAATGCAAGTTATAAATGTGAATATTGACGATAGGTAGTTCGTCTTATACAAATCAATAATGCAGCATGTAATATGACATGACCCCAAACAGAAGTTGGGAGTTTTGTTTTCATAAGTAATGGTCTAGCAATAAGTTGTAGACATTTAATAAACGATTCCGCTAAACCATTTTGTGTATGAACACGTGCAACTGAATGTTCAATTTCAATTCCAATTGACATACAATAATCGTCAAATGCTTGTGATCTAAATTCACCAGCATTGTCAAGACGAATAGTCTTGATTGAGTAATCGGGGAATTGTGCTCGCAATTTTATGATTTGAGCAAGTAGTCTAGCAAATGCTACATTCCTAGTTGAAAGTAGGCAAACATGTGACTATCTTGTAGAAGAATCAATTAATACCATAAAGTAACGAAATGGTCCACGTGGTGGGTGTGTTAGCCCACATATATCTCCATGTATTCTTTTCAAGAAAGTTGGAGATTCAATATTGACCCTTGTAATTGAAGGTCTAATGACTAACTTGCCTTGTGAACAAGCTACACATGGATAATCATTAGATAAAAGAATCTTCTGGCACTTTAAAGGATCTCCATGTGAGTTGTTTATTATTCGACGCATCATTATGGCTCCGGATGTCCAAATCGATCATGTCAAAGTATAAAACTTTTTGAATCAACGAACTTCTGGTTCGTAACATTATTTGATTCGATCATTTTTATAAATGTAAAATATATGCCAGACGGGAGTGCATGAAATTTTTATTTTATCTGCTTCTTGCCAGATACAAAAGAAGTGATGCAAAAATATTCAACATTATTTTCTTGCATCGTCTTAATGTAATATTCATTGCAGCGAATATCTTTAAAACTAAACAAATTTCTTTTGAATTTAATAGAATAAAATGCATCGTCAATATATAATTTTGTATTATTTGGTAAAATAATACAAGCTCTTCCGGAGCCTTCAACGATATTCGACGAACCCGATATCGTGTTAACATTATTTTCAGCTAATATTAAGTCCAAAAAGTATTTTTTATCTTGAAAAATAGTATGTATAGTTGCACTATCAATTAAGCAGCTATCTTGACTATCCATCATGAATCTATAAATATAACAAAATAAATAATTTTTTTTTTTTAAAAACTTGAATTTAGATTTAAAGAAGTAAACATTACTTAATATCATGAAATAAACGGTGCATATTAGAGTTTTATTTTTATTTTTTTATTTTTGTGCGAAAAAGTAAAAACATATTTCAAACTGAATTCTTAAAACGAAAGAAATATTAGTAAATTAATCTATATCTTCTATCACACCACGCCCAACGAAATGGTCAATATTTCCATTTGGATCAGTAAAGAAATCGGAGACATCCAAATGAGTCACATCAATTGGACCATCATAATCAGCAAAATTAGTCTCCAATTTTTCTTTTTCCTTGATTGATCTCTGGTAGAGATCCACAAGATGTTTTGAGGTACGACACGTACGTGCCCAATGCCATTTCATTCCACATTTGAAGCAACTTTCTTCATGCTCCTTTTTAGATTTGCCACTCTCGTTTGCTTCGTACCTTTTGAATTTATTGCCTTGTTGTTAATAACTTTGTTGATTATTTCTTCCATGATTTATTCCACGTACACGTCCGTGTCCGTGCTCACGTCCAAATCCGTGTCCACGTCCACGTCCTTGTCTTAATATTGTATTTGCTTCATATAATGTAGTACCATTTGCTTCAAGCAATGGTACAGAACTAGTTGGACGTAATCCATGATTTTTCATCAACAATTCATTATTTTGTTCAGCAACTAGTAGGCAAGATATAAATTTTGAATACTTTTTGAAGCCATGCTCACGATATTACTGCTGCAAGAGCACATTCGAGGCATGAAAGAGGAAGAAAGTTTTTTCCAGCAAATTTTCATCTGTGGTTTTTTCTCCACACAAAGTCAACTTTGAACATATTCTGAACAATTCAGAATTGTACTCACTAGCCGTTTTAAAGTCTTGCAAACGAAGGTGCATCCACTCATAACAGGTTTTGGGGAGGACTATAGTTCTCTGATGATCAAATCTTTCAGTTAACTTTTTTCAAAGAACTTGTGGATCTTTCTCAGTGAGATATTTAATTTTTAATCCATCGTGAAGATGGTAATGGAGGAAAATGAGTGCTTTCGCACAATCCTGTAGGGATTCATTGTTTCCTTCTTTTATTGTCTCTCCTAGACCCTTTGAGACGAGATGGATATCAGTATCCAATATCCATGACAGATAATTTTTACCAGATATGTCAAGTGCAGCAAACTTAAATTTCGTAATGTTTGCTATTTGTTTAACTACACAATAAAAAAATACAATTACTTTCGAAGAATATGATTAATCATCACATGTTAATCAAATAGTCAACATCAACATGACTTTAAATTACATGTTTTCCTCTAGGGATAAACATTAATTTGAAATAATATGTTCTTCGAAACATATGCTACTTTTGGAGCACATTATATTTTGCTATTATTTCTTCAAGTGCAATATGTCAATATTCTTCTGGAATATTGAGAGTTATAATTTATGCTCTTCAGGAACAAATAATATTTTTATAATGTTGTGCTACTTCTGGAGTAATAACGAATAGATCTATGATTAATATTCTTCTGAAATATTAATTATAATGTTGTGTTACTTCAGGAGCAACAACAATTAAAAATAAATTTAATGTAATATTTCATAACTAAACATAAAAAAAATGATAATACATCCAATTGCTCACCATTAATTAATATACAAATACACGTAAAATATTATTTTAAATTAATAACGTGAGTTGAGTGAAACACAAAAAAAAAAATTGGTGACATGTAGAAACCTATTCACGTATTATGACACGAAATTCTAATTATGTGCAATTAAAAGAATTGAATTAGTATTAACCAATTAAGGTATGAAATTTGCAGAACCCAATGGATTTGAGAGAAAAGATGAGTTGGGTACAGTTATTTGTTAATTGTATATTATATATATGTGGAATTAGTCAAAATAGAGATATGGAATTGAAGCTTGCTTATAAATAACATTGACCAATTAAACCAAAAAAAAAAATTATAAGCATATGTAGAACGTAAAAGGCTAATATAAATATAAGGAGAGTATATGAACATGAATTAATGCATATCAATTGATTTAACATAAATATATCTCTATAAAGATGCACATGGATTGATGTAAAGGAAAAAAATATTAATTCAAAGAAAGGTACAAAGAAAACATAATGATCGAGAAAGACGAGATCACGTATTGCAGATTCAACATATGTATATGTAAAATTCACATATTATCAAATTAATTTTGATATACGTGATAGATGATTATGAAAAAAAATTACTATCTTCTAAGAGTTCGCGCTGATAACGTATTATAAAATGAGAGGAAAAGAGAATAGAGAAAACTCAAAGAAAATAGAGAAAATTCAATAAACCTTTTCGTGTGTATTATTGAAAACCAAAACCCTATATTTATAGGTAAAAATTAGGGATACAATGATAATAATTTTTAGGGCTACAGGGGTACAAATGTTATTCATCAATAAACTTTAATGGACTTTCCATTTACAACAGTTTTAAGTTTATATGTTATAAATTCATTTTTATTTTAGAAAAAATCAGATCAAATATATTTGCAATGTTTTGTAAAGGAAAATTGGCACAAAACGTTCCTACCTTTCAAGTCTATTGTGGAAAACTTCCATACCTTTTATTTTTTGACATTTTTGCCCTTATTTCAACCTTTATTTGCGCTGGATGTCCTTCCGTCCACATTTCGTCATTTTTTCTGTTAATTAAATACAAAAATACCTTTTTCTTTCCATAGATAAGAGTAAAATTGTCCTCGTCCATTTCACCCCTTTCAATAAACAAGGGTGAAATGGAACAACAGCTGAAGAAAGCTGAGATTGCTCAAAGGTGTAAAATGCAAACTGAGAAAGCAACATGGAAATCAGAGGTTTGCTTTTTCTCTACTTCAATTTATTGTCATCTTGTACGACTTTTAGAATTTTAAAAGCATGGAGCATCAACTTTGTAGGCAGAGGCAATTAGAAAAATACTCAATCAAGATTCCAGTAGGAAGAAGCGAGAAGATAAAGTGAAGAAGCCCCAGGAGGAGTTGGCACTAGTACTGTGTTTCTTCTTGAACCTTCTATTTGAGTATTGTTATGAAGCTAACTGCTAATAATTTTTTTTTCTTTTTTGGAACAAAAAATACATGAGAAGGCGGCTAGTGCTCAAATGCTAGTAGCATCAAGCACCATTAGATGGGGCATGGGCCCGACTGGGACCACTGTCACTTTCTCGAAAGATATGGGTTTTCCTAAAATCAATCACGAATTGTTGTGTGTATAAACAAGAGGAAAATAGAAGAAAACAGGGACTTTTCTTGCCAAAATTTTGAAAGGTTGGGACGTTATTTGCAAATTTTTTAAAAAAGTAGGGACGTTTCTCGCCAATACATTTTAAAGGTAGGGATGTTCTCAGAAAAATTATAACAACGTAGGGACTATCATCACAAGGTTAATTCAATTCTTAGAAGAAGTGAATAAGACTAGTTCATCTTCTCCATTGAGCTAAAATAGGCCATTCACCATTAAAATGTAATACGCACTTCCCAGCACCCATTTCCACTCATTTTTCTCAATTTACCCAGTGGATTTCATTCTTAATAAGCATATACTGGAAGTGAACATCCAGCATTAATCTTTATAAATTAACCACCCATTTAATATATGTCTTTCTAAATTTTTCCAGTAACCCAATATGACAGCAGCGGTAATTGTGGAATTGTGAAATATAATGTTGTTCACGACATTTTTTCTTTATTTAACATAATCATTTAAAGTATTTTCATATTCATGTTGCTGCTACTGTTACTTATGGACTAAGTTGATGGTGAGAAGAAGGGATGAAATGGATGAGAACAATTTTACCCTTGTTTATGGAAAGAAAAAGATATTTTTGTATTTAACTAACGGAAAATTGACGGAATGTGGATGGAAGGACGTCTAGTGTAAAGAAAGGTTGAAATGAGGGTGAAATTGTCAAAAAAATAAAAAATAAAGGCGTTTTTCACAATAAATTTGAAAAGTAAGGACGTTTTGTACCAATTAAAATTTAAAATAAATAGTCAGAAAATAGTAAACCGGCACCGTTGGTGCTTTTGTTTTGTTTATTAATCTGACTGGCATGTTGACTAATATTAGTGCGCTGTGCGCATCCTTTCCTATTTCAACATTGTCCCATTCTGTCTTATCCTACCTGCAATTCACCTACCTCACTACACAAGGAAAAAAAAGAAAAAGAAAAGAGAGAGAGAAAACCACAGTGAGTAGCCGTTTTCACTGCACATCTTTTTCAGCTGCCATTGGCAGAAGAACAACAAACCCAGTTAAGCTTCATTTTCATTTTCTTGGTTTCCCCAAGAGAGAAAAGACTTCTACTCTTGTAGAATGTATTTGTATTATAATATTATCGGGAATCTTCGTTACAAGTGCTTTCAGATGATTATGCTTTTTAGACATTGATTTGATAATCACTCCACAAACAAAATCCAATCTTTTTTTTTTTTTTACTTCTTTTTCGCTTTCATTGCATCTGCCGTCAGTTCCCAGACTTGTATATTTGAATAGTTTCTAATTGCGTAACATGAGCTGAATAATATTTTTTGCGCATGGCCGAAGCCTTGTTCATTTTGGGTAATTTTCCAACACCTTTCCTCTCTGTTTCTGGGGAGAGAGATAAAAGAAGTGACTGTTAAAAGGAGAAATTCTTTTGGGATTATTATTGAGCATTTTGTTTAAAAGGACATTCAAGTTCCTTTTCCTTTTGTTGCCTTTGAACAAAAATGCTTGGTTCTGTGGGGAAGAGATAAATCGGTTGGAGAAGTGCATTTTGGGAAAACATTCATTTTTGTTGGAGAAATGAACGACAGATTGGAAAAAACGGCTTCGTCTTTGGCTATTGTAGAGAAAAAGCCTCAAAAACTAGGAGGATGTGTGGGTATTTTCTTTAAGCTCTTTGATTGGAACCGTAGATTTGCAAAAAAGAAGCTCTTTTCCAAGAAATTGCTTCCACCAGGTATATTTTTTGCCATAGTTTTCAATTTGGCAAAAGGTATTGGCACAATGTTGCAAATCATGTTGAAGATCCTGTTTTTATGTTGCATTTTTCTCAGTTCGCTTGAAACAAGCTTCAAAGAAATTTGGTGTAGATGAGAATCAGGCAAAGCTTCGTTTGGTACGCATTTTGTTTTTATTTCTGCATAGTAAATTATTATCTTCTGCTCAATAAAGTATACAGAATTTTAAGCTTGGGATGTTTCTTGATTTTGTGTGAATGATATAGATTGCTGATGAGAATAGTGGGGGATTTCCTAGCTCAAGGAAAAAAAGTGGGGTTGTTAATATTGATCCTGAGCAAAAACATGAAATGCGAGCTCCGGGTTTGGTTGCTAGGCTTATGGGTCTGGAATCTATGCCACCTTTGCAGACAGAGAACTCTAAGAAAGTACCGCTTTCTGGAAATGTGAATGATAAAGCAGAGAAAATTGAGGATAAATCTTGTGGATATGTGAGCAAAGAAGTGAATGTGGAAAAAGTAGGGAGTAAAAATGAACTGAGGCCTCAAAAGCTTCAGAAGACCGGGTTGTGTGAGAGGCTGCCGGTAGCTAGATTGGGGGCCGAGGGATTGCAGTTTAAGAACGTTTTATCAAGATCAAGAAAGTATCATCCAAAACTTACTTCTCCGGTGAAAAGTCCCATAAATCTTTCGGGGAAAAATGCATCTAGATTAATTGGTGCAGCAACTAGAATTCTGGAACCTGGATTGGCAAGAAGTAGGTCAAAACGTGCCCTTGCATATTCAAATACCTCTCATAATTCTTCTAAAGGAGATACTGTTTTGGGGGAATCAACAGTTCTGTTAACAAGCCAAGTGGACGGTTCTAAATATTTTGTTACTCAGCAGCCAAAGGTGCAATCTTCTTGCAGAACTTGTGGCCATTTGCTAGATAAGTTGGATTCTGAGCCAAGTGTAGATGATCAGCCGATGGTATTTACTTCTCAGTTCTCCCATCATGTTGAGCCCTCTTGTCGAAGGTCAGAAAGGAGCAGGCCTGGAATCCCCACATTTAATGAGGTTCTGGAGGAATGCCCATTATTAACTGCAGGTTCAACCATGGAAAATTTTCAACCTCGTGGTAAATTTTCATCAAATAGGAATCCTTTAAGTGGGGAAACGAGGTGGCATTTGGGAACTCAACAGCACAAGCCTAAGAAGGACATGCGTCTCCCTGATGGTTTTAGCTACAAGACTCAGAGCCAAAATCAGATGTTGCGGGCCAGAAATAGAGTTCCTCCAAGGTCAAAGTACAATGGTCTGTCGAGCAACAAAGCATCAGCATCAAATGACATTGATGAGACAAAAGATTTTGTTTTTCCTCATCGAAGCTTCAGTAGTCGTACGAAACTGGGATTCTCCACCAGAGCTGATAATGGCAAATTTGAAATGGAGAGGAGAGCTGGTTACGCACAGAATGATTCCATATTACCAGTGCAAAAGAGAAGGCCGATTAATATCACTAGAGAAAGTGCAAGTCCTGGTTTCTCAAGTTCTTTCAACAAACAAAAATATACTGGTGATCATGTAATGAATAGAAAAGAGATAGAATGTAGCGTTCAATGCATTAACCGCCAAAGCAAAAATAGATTGGACTGTCTTCAAGATCAAAGCACAGTTGGTATTAGGATGGTGGATAGTAATGTTGTTTCGTACACAGTTAACTCAGTGAGCCAGAAGACTGGAGTTCATGCAGGAGTTGCTACAAGAAGGGTTCAAAATGATTCAAGTCATGAGAGCACTTCACAAAAATCTGCTTTAAATGAAAATATCGAAAATTCAAGATATAAGAAACCATTTCCTTTGTGTGGAGATGCATTAGGTGCACTTTTGGCACAAAAATTGCAGGAATTGAATCTCCAAGGAGAGGATGAATTGGGAATAAATTCCCCCCCAAAGACCACAGCTATTATTCTCCAGGAGTTAATTTCTGCCTTAACTTCAGAAAGACCGTTTCACCTGGATAACTCAGCTGCTACATCTCATGGGAAAAGTGATTCGCACCATTGTAATTCTATGTCCAACTCAAAAACATTGGACAATTCCCAGGTCAGCCAATTTCATTCTATTTGACAACAACTAACTCAGCGTTAAGGATATTTGAAAGTCTATTATACTCAATGAGATTCAAAGTCTGTTAAGTTGAAACGGGGACCAACAGTCTCTCAGTGGTATGAACTGAATTATATGTAAATCAAAGTGCATCTTTCATTTGTATATCTCCTGCATAAATGCCAATAACATTCAGAAAATTAGACATTGTGCTGGAGAACGTGCCTTAAGAGTTAAGACTAGGAGCTTCTTTCTCTCACAAGCCATTGTGTTCGAAAGAGCCAGCATACTTTTATCGACTGCAATTCGCTTGGTGAAATTTGTTTCTTCCCTCCACCATTCAACACAAAACCCCACGTCAACAATTTTAATGTCAGAATAAGAAAAAATATGCTTGTGTAGTAAACTATGCACTATTCTGTAATCAGTGTTATTAGAATATATATATATATATATATATATATTTTTTATTTATTTATTTATTTATTTTTTTTTTGGGTAAATTTGGGGATTCAACCAAGTGAAAATTTCTTAGTCTGTTGTCATTTACAGTTAGAGAATCTGCTAAAAGTACATTTTTATTACAGATTAACATGGCAAACCCTACTTTGAAAGTTATCACTATAAAAATGTAAATAACATGACCTTATTTATTCATTACAGATGGTTTTGGATAATTTCTGTTGTGTCTCTAATCTTGCATTTGGGTTCATTGAGCCACTCACATTTTAAAAATTGGCGTCTATCGTGCAATCATGCTTTTACCTATTTTTGCTCTTGCCCGTTTAGCTATTTTTGCTCTTATGTTGCAGCATAGATTTTATTGCCATATGAATTATATTTGGCGTGATGGATGATATTTGAATCATAAATAATCAATTCAATATATCTCCTTAGGCTAAAGCAAAAATATCGAAGTTGTTGGTGGACTGCCCACCTGACAGTGAACACCTCAGCCCAGGATCTGTTCTTGGGGCTTCTTTTTCCAATGAAACTTGTCTCTCCAGCAGTATGGATAATAGCTCTGGTAAGAATCTCTGTTTTTATTTTGTAGCTTGTGATGACAAAAAGTTACCTTGTTTGAACTTAAAATTAATGTTGCTATCCATATTTTCTAATATTGGCTTCTATTTTCAGGTTATAAAATGCTCTCTGAAACTTTGGATTGCTCGTATGATGATCCACTGTTTCTCGGCCATGACACAGACCTTTTAGATTCTGCAACCTCAGGAAAGGTGGCAAAGAATAGCAGAGAGGACATTATTGATATCCACAATAATATTTCAGAAGTTTTATGCTGTATTGAACTTGCTAATGGTGGTTTGAAAGAAAGCACGCTCAACCATGCAAAAAAGGTCCTTCTGAAAGCTGAGTTGGTGTCTGGAAATGCAACTCTTCCCAGATCAGTTTCAAGGCAAAGTTTTTCAATTAAATACTTGTTCCTCAACCAACTTGAAACACTCGCAAGTGTTCTCCAGATGAATCTTGATTGCTTTCTTAACATTGAGGATGGCAAAGAGATGAATCAACTGAGAAGATTTACTTTTGATTCTGTCATAGAGTATCTGGACTCAAGATTGGGTCAATTTGCTAAATCCGGGTTTAAACTCTCGACAAAAATGCCATTTTGCGTGAACACTGAGATGTTGATTTTTGATATTGTGGAGGAGGTCAGAAGGTGGGGAGAATCATCTGGTTTGATAAATGATGAGTTGATAGAGAAGGAAATGAGTGATTCATTAGGCAAATGGGCAGCTTTTGATATCGAAAAATTTAAAATTGGCATTCAGATTGGCATGCACATATTCCAGATTTTGGTTGATGAGATTGTTGTAGAACTTTGGAACTGCAAGCCGAACTCCTCTTTGATTGCACAGGGCTTTAACTAATTTTCTCAAGTTCCCTATGACACTGCATCATTCTGCTACCAATACTTAAATGGAAATGGTGCCTTTTGCCCAAGCTGATGTATTTTATAGTTGCTGGTGTTAACAGACGGTGTCTCAAGTTCCCATCCTTTTCCTTCCTCTCCTATTATTCTTTTTCTTGACAAAAATGGGAAAGTGTTTAGATGCTTAGATGTTTCAGTAAATTTAGTAATGAATATTCATGTAGTTGATCTCGAAATTATTGTGAAGTATGTTGTTGCAAAGACAAGAAATTACCACGTTAATCTATAATGTTAAAAACTCAGGAGGCTATAGAAGAAAAAAGATTCAGCGGTTCAATTCTTTATCAAAATTCACCAACATTGCACTCTCTGTACAAACTAACACCTAAAACAGAAATTCTCAAGCCAAAGCTCAAGAGCAAAGGAATTAAAAAATAAAGAATCAAGTACTAAAGATTGAACCAAAGAAAGTCGATCAATCAATTGACAGAAATATCAGTGAGAAAATCCTAATTTCCAAATTCAAAACTGCCTGTGCCCGAAAAGGGTCCTGCCAATTCTCCCTCTTCTGTTTCCTTCATCGATAATATTATTAGCAGCAGTACCCAATCCCTTCAATTCCTCCATACTCGCATAGCTCTTCCTAGTCATAATTCCACTACTCCTCTTCTCACCGGAATTCACCGACTTACTCCCTCCTCCCAATTTTCCATGAAGCCTCCTACTCCTTGGCCCCGTTGGCGGTGTCAAGAACTTCTCCGCCACCGGAGGAAGCATCGATGTCGGTTTCCGGTTCTCCTTCCGCAAAGCAGATGAAAAATCCGGCACAGATTGAGTCAAAATAGAAGACCCTTTTGGCCTTTTTGGTGGTGTAGTGAAATTCGACTTTCCCTGGAATTTCACCTGCTTCTTTGGCGGGGTCAAAACTGGTTCTTCTTTTCTAGGAATATTCGGCTCTATCACGCCCCTCATTCTTAGCCATTTTTCTCTGAGATCCGAGTATTCCTTATATCTTGGGCCTCTCTCCATGACGGGGCTTTCCGTTGTGAGTTTCAGGAACTGCGGTTGGTTAGAATCAGAAAACTGGGAAAGGAGCAGTGATTTAGAATCAAGAACGGTGTATTGTAAAATATGGTTTTGTTGAAGCAGAAATCCATTGATCTCTGCCATCGATGAAGAATTTTTGAAGCTTTGCAGTCTGAATTTCTGAAAAAAATAAAAATAAATCCAAGATTCTTGAAAGTAGTTGTGTTCTTAAAAGTTTCAGTTTCCAACGGTCTAATAAAGATACGGTAAAAGGGGGCGAGGAGAAAATATGAAGATTATTTACAACGTTCCTTTTTAAAGTCCGTCCCACTGAATCATTAATAGACTTAGGATTAATAATCATTAATTATGTTGGGATTTTGGTTTATTAATGACCTTAATATCGGGCATGCTTTATGTTTAATGAGAAATAATTGATGAAGTATAAGATGTAAATCAATTAGGTTAAGTACCAAGATATGAATTAAATTTGTTTTTCATGAAAAAATCGACGTGTTATGTGATTCGTGTCATTAATATTTAATAATCCCATTACCATGTTAAATTAGTATTAATTGTATTTACTTTAATATAATATATGTTTACGCAAATTGAAAACATTTATCTTTTAATTGATTGATTGACTCAACCAAGGGTTGATTTGACACTAGAATAAAGAATTTGATATCTTTGTCAACAGATACTTTCATGGGGTGAAATCCATCCATGTGAATAAAAAAAGACAAAAAAAAAAAAAAAAAATACTGTACAGACAGCTCTTGTTCTCTGAACAATTGAGGCATATCCCGCAATTTACCTCCCTCACAAAACTCTAGGGGTGGGACGAACCCTCAAGGTCGAGGTTCAACCTTTTTAAAAAAAGACCAAAAAAATTCCTCCTCCACTGTGATGGGTATGTTGAGAGTGTCAAATATTCACCGGCAATATAGCAAGGTTGTTTGATACAAATTAAATTATGATCAATTTGATCAAATAGCTATATCTAAGTAAGTATAAAAAATAAAAGGAATGTCATTTACAGTTAAATTAGTTACTCAAGATATTTTATGCCATTTTTAAATTAATAATTAAAAGGGAAACTGCTTTTCATGATTTTATTTTTTTTAAGTATAGTCACATTACAAATTTTGTTCCACATTTAAATTATAATTAAGATATTTAATTTTTACTTATTATAACCCTTGTATCCTTCGCTTCGTTAGTCGAATTCCTATTTCTCAACCTTCTATTAATCAAAATACATCTCATTCTTACAAATGAATTCCATCAAAAAGATTATTTTGGCGCATTGAGAATGGGGAAAAGAATTTGTCTCACTTCCTATTTTATTTTTAAAAATATATGATTGACAAATAAGTTATTTTACATTTTCCCAAACAAATTTCAAACAAAACCATTCTTTAAGAAAAATGAAAGGAAAAATTGCAGTCATAATACTAAATCTTTCACTTTTATGTAAATTTGACCCAAACCTTTACTTTGTGACACTCACGATACCAAACTTTTCAAGGACTCACATATAGAGTCCGATCAGATGGATTCCGTCATAATAGCCAGTAGTTAACCTCAAAAATTGAAAAATTGATAATTTTGACTAACTTAGTTAAGGATAATTTAGTTTGAACTATACTTGTAGATTAAAACAAAAGAGAAAATTAAAACCCATCTTCTTCACATCCCACCCCCACTCCCACTTCACCCTACCGCACTCAAACAAAATTAACACCAGAAATCACCGGACCAAGTCTACATAAAAGTAAAAAATTTGGTACCACGATTGCAATTTTCCCAAAATGAAATGTGTTATTTAATGAAAGATATATGATAAAAATGCATCGAAAAAATTTAAGAACATAAAGACTATAATAAGAATATATTGATGACATTTAAGTGCAATTAAGATAATGCTAATTACCCAAATTTTAAAAATGACCTTTAAAAAATTTGCTGCTATCGAGCATTAACTATCCAACTTTCTGATTATTTTTTCAATTAGGCTATGGGCTACTTCAGAAAAGACGATGCTGATTATTATTATTATTTTTGAAAGGTACCGCTCGTGCCTTCAAATTAAGTGGACATGCTATGATAAATATGATTTTCTTTCTAGTTTAAAAAAAGGGAAAAAAATTTCTTTTGCCGCTGCCAACAAACTCACAAAAGTGAGTATGCATGATACAAAGAAATTTAGAAAAGTAGGACGGCTGTTTTGAGCTGTACATATGGCAAATGTAGGCACCAAATTTTCCAGTCGAGTCCAATACGTTTTTAAGAGGTGAAAAATGAAAATCTATTCATTATTTACCCTCGGAACACAAATTTTATTAGGAATAAACTTCAAATTCGTAGAGTATGTTTTGGTGCTGGATTGCTTCGTATTTGATAAGATTAAAGAAGAAAACAATGTTAAATTATCTATACTATATAATATACGAGTGTTTAATATTATGTACCAAATATGAAAGTAGAACTTCCAATTTTGAGCGACTACAAGAATGTATAAGCATTCACCATCCAGATAGTTTTTAAATCTTATCCATAAAGATCATGCTACTTGTACTTGTTTGTTCACACTTTGATTTGCTCGGGCCCACCTTCTCCTCTCACATGAAGGTCGGACACCACATCATGACCCCCACATGAGACTTGACCTCATGTGAGAGGAATGGTGGGGTCAGGTAACTCAAAGTGTCAACAAACAAGTACAAATGGCTTAATTCTATCCATAAACTCACAAGAATCCATTAAAATTGGAGTTGAGGGCCCACATAAACTGATGACAAAATGGGTTTCAGTTAAAATCAAGAAATAATCTAAAAATGAGGTAAATATATCAATCCATATACTTCAAGAATGTGGGAGCCAGGGAACAGAGCGGTGGGGAAGCAATGAAGTCACGAGATTTTGATTTCAAGTTGCGATTACTCAATTTCTTTCTTTTTCTTTCAAATTAGCAAAATATAATAATACTCACTTCACTAATAATACAGCAAATTAGCAGTGAAGCCTATATAATGTGATCATGTATATATATATACTCTTTGTTACCTTCAACTGAACTCAAACTTTATTGTGCTTGTACTTCTGCCCAAGATTAAATCTAGTAATTCTACTGCTAAATCCTTCTAGTACAAGCGTTCTGACAGCCTCGACCCCTTGTTCCATAGCAGCATCCACCTGCACATACAGCCGATAGAAATTGGACCTTTCAGCAGGTCCAATTGATCTAAACTGAACACAGCAGCTACCTAGGATATGATTATATAAGTGGTGTTTCCTAAAGGATTAGAAATCTCAAAATCTTCACTTCCCTTGTATAATACTGCACCTAAAATAATCTAGCTCATGCCTTCTAAAAAGCTAAAAACCTTGATTCATTTCCTTCCTTTACTATAGAATGACCAACATAAAATAACTATAACAGTCAAAATGATCCACTAGAAACTTTTTTCCAATGTTCCCCGTAAGCTGAATTTAAAACAAGTACCTGTTCTCTCTCTATGGCACTGAATTTCTGAAGAAGATAAGCCTTCATGTCCATGGCACCAGGTGGATTCCCAATGCCTGCGATAAGATGTACTTAAGCTTGGGTTTGATATTGAGAAATAGAATACTACAACCAGGTAAAGCGATTAAGGAACAGACCTATGCAAAAGCGTGGAAATTCACGTCGACCGTCTAAGTGCTCCATGACACTCTTCACTCTGTGATTCCAAAGAAGGGAAAAAAGGAGGTTCATTAACAATTCTATGTTTTTAGAATGAGTTTCTCTTACATCGTGCAAATATGTATTGAGAAAAATTGGGATATGATGGCTAGAACTTGGACAACATCACTCAAAATTAATGCAGGGGAAATCCACTATCATAAATTATTCTTTTTAGGAGCAATGCTATATAGCATCACTGGTGTTAAACCGGTATCTGTTGCATTAAATGATAACGCCATGTAGCATTATTCTTTAGCATGAAAGCATAACAAGAACACGGACTAAGTAGACTAAGTAGCAGGAAAATGGTAGAAGCAAAAATGTGGCTCATAAACACAGTCCTGAACAGTACTGTGCACAAGCATATCTGTTTTATAACAAAAGTTTAACATCAATCCAAGTCTTTGAGTTCCAATAAAAATTTATACGTGCCACAGAAAAGTTATAATAATGCGTGCACATTACTTTTCTTCTCTTTTGCACAAAAAGAAGAGCTAGAAGGAAATATGAATACTTTCAACGTAAAAACTATATGTAGATGGTGAACAAAAAAGAATTATAGAAGAAAGTCGTCTTAATAAGCACATTTGGCAGTTGGCTCACTCATCATAATGGCACTAGGTATGCCTTTTTCTTCTTATCACATAGCTTATTTTGATGTCAAAATGTCAGAAATTAAGGATTGGATTGTTGGCTGCATTTACAGGAACAAGAGGATTTTTTTCACTTTGACAAATATGTCCACCAAACATGAAAAAATATCAATTAGTCATCTTAAACTTGGTAATAAAAACTGTAAAGAATGTGGACCACAATTTAGGGGGAGGGAGAACGACACGTTTTTAATTGAGTTCAAAGATATTAAATCGCAAAAAATTCCACCTGTGTCCCATACACGGCTTCTTTATTGGGAGGACACAAGCACACACAAACATTTAAAAGATTGAAGATGTTGTTGATTATCTGTTCTCTACGTCCACTAACAACGTGAAAAAAGTTCTTAAAAGAGAGAAGCTCAGAAACACCATATTCCCTACATCAATTAATGGGCTAGCATTTTGTAATTCTTAAATTGAATAGCATTTTCAGTCCATCATTAGGCTAAGTAATACCCGTTGTGATGGCCATGTCCTCCTTTAGGCTGAAGCCTCAAAACACCATTTGGTAAGCTCATCTCATCATACACCTGCAGGGACCATTTCAGAAGTTATAGATATATCCAAATTCACATAAAAATTACGGTTTGAATACTGAAAAGTGATTATTTTGATTTATTTTTATCACCAAAAAATTGTATAAAAAGGTAAATGGCAATTTTGGAACTAAAAACTATTGCTGACCAGGAGGATGTGACGCAAGGGTACTTGATAATATGCAGCAAGTGGCCCAACCTGGAAATATGTAGAAGAGACAGATGATATCATTAAAAGTTAATTTTTGGTCAAGGAAGCTTATGCGTCATTGAAGAGGACCACTGTACACCCAGTGTACTAAGAGATAACCTCTGATAAAGAAGTAGATATATATCACATAGTTTGCAGTGTTGAAGATGCCTAGTAATGTTTGATTATCCAATAGAACATTACCAGGTAGGTTGTAAACTGCTCACACAGAGCAAGAAATATCTGAAACTACAAGAAATGCATGGTATGTAGAAAGAGTAATTTACTTCACGATCTCAAGGAATCTATGAAAGAGCAAATGGTCATGTCAACTGCAGTCATCACTTCAGACCTCAATTTATTATTAAAACAAATGATCTTCCATTCCAAACCATTAATTATTTGGAAACTCTTAACATCAAAATGCTAATTCATATTCAAGAAATGCTCAAGTCTCTCTTTCACTGTTGAGGAGATTATATGTGAAATTATTTTATTACATTAGACATCACCACATCCTGATTTATCAATACCTTGGAAATGTCCAAACAGAGAAGAAACCTGAGTTCAAGAAAGCACCAAAATGCAAAAGAAATTCAAAATGACAAAAAGATTCAGTGAAGCTGTAGACTCTAGTAAGAAAAAATGAGTGCTTTGACAAAAATTGAGCAAAAGCAGCATTATCATCAGTCCTATGAGCTACGAGATGATGCAGTGAGAGCTTTAACTAGTAAAGAAGGATATTTCTCATAGTAGCAAACATAAAACTCCAACTTGGAAATTTTCATTAGTTTTTCCATTCAAGAAGTAACTCCAGCAAGAAACTCAATGTACGTTTTCAAAATATTTAGGAATTCATCCTTTTAGCAAAGAGAAAAGTATTGGTGGATTAGATGGTCTTGGATTACTATAAAACAGACACATAAATCCCATGCTGCTTAATTGTGTATACAAAACATTAAGGGAGTTCATGAGCTCAACAAGCTGCCAGATAGGTTGGTAATATGAACGAATTGGCACAACATCTTATATCCTACACCAAAATTGGCAACCTTATTTCAATATGTGCTCTCACTTGCAGGATAATTATAATATTTTTCATGAAAACTCAATGCAGAGCAGCTACATTTTTCATATGTTTTATGTTATCGAGATGGATTTTTACACTACAACAAACACGAAGATCTACTTCTTTCAGTTGTACGAAATCACTGACATTTCTCGTCACCTAATATTTCTGATTATATTGTTGAAGTTTTTTTTTTTTTTTTCAGCAACTAAGAAAAACATAATATTCCCAGCCAAGTATCAATAAGTATTTAAATGGAAAAACTAAAAAGAACATACCGATTCTCCACTAAAATTCACATATGTTTGAGGTTTGGCCAACAAAATGGGTACCTCTCCAATGGAACCTGCGCTGATTGCATTAAACACGACACTTCATTAATAGAGGTAACAGTGACAGACTGAATTATCAACAATAAAGTGGATGCATCTCGGGTAAAGGGAACTGAAAACAATTGGAAAAATCTGAATAAGCACCTATCCCAATCAATGCTTTCGATTGTATAGTGTTCATCAGAATGCCTTCTGCTTGAGAGACGCGGTCAATCATTTCAAACCCAACCTAATTTTGAAAAGAACCATAAAATTACAATCAATCAGATACATAGCCCTTTGAAGGGAGCAAGAAAAAGTTCAAACATTCGGTAATAAAAATCAAAACTACCTAATGCAAATAAAATAAACAAATTAAACTAATAGAGTACGTGCTATTACATTGTGCCGGGTTCCATGGTACTTGTTTCCTGGATTCCCCAAGCCAACAATCAGCCATGGAGTGTACTCAGTTTTAGCTCCATTGGGTTCTGGTAAAGAAGCCAATACACGAAGCCTTGTTGAAGCCAAATGCCCTCGAGGAGGACATGGGGTTCTAATTTTGGGATAAGGTACACTAGTAATACAAATTTTCGGAAAAGATATTGCATACAACATTGACCTGCATAAAGAAACTTTTATCACATCAGATAGCATGCTTATGAATTGAAATTTTGAACGGAAGAACATTTGAATACGCAAAGGAAAAAACGCAGCCTAGTAACTGAATACCCCGAAATGAAGTTTTACAGATGGAGAATTTGATAAAAATACTCGCGCACAGAGAAAGCGAGCTTTATTCTCTTGCTTGCGAAATTTCAGTGTGGTAGGCTGGCAGCAGGCTCGGGCAGCAAGAAGGGCGGAAAAATAGCGGAAGGGGAGCTGAAGCTTGTACTCTGAACACGCGCCCCCACTTATGGCCGTGGCCCGCCCGCCTGTGTCTTACAAATTGACAGCATAATCAGGAAAGGAAGAACATAAAAATAAATAAATAAATAAATAATAAAATAAAATAAAATAAAAATTAGAGGTTGAACTCCAACCTTAGGGTCCTCACTGCCCCGCTCCTAAAACATCATGAGAAAGGTTAATCGTAGTATGTGTCTCAGCAGGTTAGGAAACAAGAGCTGCTTGTACACTAATATCCACAAAAAGTCACAATTCATGTTTCAGGAATCGAACTCTCATACTGCGACTGTCAGCAAGATTGAGTAAACCTCACCATTGTCCTTTGCACCACTGAAATATGCCTCGAGAGGCCAGAATGGAAGCTTGGAGGATATTTAACGATTTTATAAAAAAACTATTTTACGATTTTGATCTTTGAAAATATCAAGAATCTCAATTTTAACATTCAGGCCCGTTTTGGAGCGATTTTGAAAATTGATTTTGTAAAAGTGAGGTCATTCGTGAAAGAAGAAGTCAAACTTTACGTCTGAAATAGTGAAATAACGATTAAAAAATCAATTTTTTGGAATGAAAAATCACTCCCAAACTCCCTCTCATTTATGTATCTAACTCTTAACCCACGTATATGCTTGGGGGAAAAAGTGAAATGATGTAAGTACAGATTTTATACTAGAAAATACGAATGTGTCGTAAGGATTGATTACTGTCAAAAATAATTTTTGCCAACAACAAATCACAGGGAGACAATCCTGCATAAAATCTTGTAATAAAATTTGTACCTACAGAATAATTGTTGAGGAATGAGAATTTATGGAATGGGCAATTTGAATCGATTGTAACCAAAATTAGTCAAATTGAATTATAATTGAAAAATAGACTGTCAAGTTTGATTTAATTCCATTCTTAAGTGGAGTCAAAGAAATTTCGATTGTCAAATTACATGATATAAATATTTATGAAGCATTGGGTACATTATCTGTGTGCCTTGTGATGCTTCTTTATATAAACCTTATTTATAATTCAAGTTGATTAAGCTGAATATTCACATCACAATTTTTAATAATTAGACTATATTTTAATTGCACGTTCATAACATTTATACATTCTCACATTTATATCTAAATCTTTTTTTTATTGCTTATTCTTAAATTAACGTAAATTGGTCCGTACTATAATTTCTCTCCAATTTTTATTTTTTTTTAAAGATAAAGTAAAAAATCTCATTTTCCCATTGTATTTTTGAATAAGCAAAATAAACAATTCTGTAAAAGTGCGATTATATAGTAGATCCCATTTTTGAATAAAAATCATGATCAATGGCAAGATTTTTTTATCGATGAAATGTTAAAAATAAAAATGTGATGAAGAAAAAAAATTAAAGATATAACTATTATAATAAATAAAGGTTAATGACCTTTTATATAATTAAAATGTAGAGTATTTATAAAAAAAAAAATAATAAAAAAAATTCTTTGACTAAAATTGATTAGGCAGGAAGGCACTGATCTCCACCTTTTTTGGTTCTAATCTTTGACCCAGTATTGGAAGTTGCCTTCGACTGGAAGAATTGAATCCAAAGCCACTAATTTTTATTCAATTACATTTTATTTTTCTCGCTTTTATTTTCAATCACACAATTTTTTATCGAATAATATTTTACGTAAATCAAAAAAGTTTCCTTCTTTTTCAATCACTCATTTTTCTAAAAAATATTATTCCACCCATTTTCATTTCCACGAAATGGTGCCAAACATGGGCTAATTGTCAAAACACAAGCGGTATAAAAGCTATAGATAGAGTGTGAGTGTGAATGTGATAATGGCAAGGTCCCTAAATTTAAGCAGTAATTTTAGTTCCTCAATTTGACTATTTGGAAAAAGACAAAGAACTCTTGGACCGAACCAAGCCTAGCCATGACCAACAACTTGGACCTTGATGGTTCATCACATTGTGACGCTCTAATTTAGACTAGATAACAGTGACATTAGTCCTCAAATATGGTCATCAAACCTAACTGCGAAGTCAACAAATAAATGGCGCAATTCGCTCCTTTTTTTGTTACAAAATCAAAATTTAGGCATACCCAATTTCTTGGTATCTTTCAGGACTATTGTAAATGACCGGCTAAATTAATTAAGCCCCCGTTGGTAATAGTTTTTCATCCTAAAAAATCAATCTTTTAACTGTTATTTCGTTATTTCAGCAGTTATTATTTACTTTTTCATCACATCACAAGTGGAACTCATTTTTTTTCCCAAGGATCAAAAATTCAATTTTCATAAATTATAATCACTATCGAACAGGCCCACATAAAACATCATTTTCTATTGAATTATTTCTTATCTTTAATAAAGTACTCTGTATTTTAGGGAAGTGTCATCCTAATTTTTGAAATGTTGGACCCTATACCAAATTTTTGGTTGGGGCCTACCATTTCGCTTGAAATTCATGTTATAAGAAGAATCATCTCGTAATGTTCATTTTTCACTAATCTACAAGTTATTATTTCATTGCTGACTTTTAATTTTTTATGCAAAAGAGACGAAAATTGTACACATGCAAACTTGCAAAACGTACGTTCCAAGTGTTTCTCAACTAGCTTTGGGATACTGTACAAAAATAGCCATCTTCTCCATATTTCAGTGAAACAACTTTTGAAAATGAATATTCCTAAACTTTTCAAACCTCAATCCTCTTCAGTTTGTATTTTTCATTTGTTTCTTTTAATCGTAGGTTTATCAATTGGTCTTGTATCTGCTTTATGCCTCAAAAGCTTCTTCTTCACCATTCCAGCTTTCCCATTCCTGTTTTCTCCTTCAATTTCAAAACTATCCTTGCCAACGCCGCCGCCGCTGCCACCACCACGACCACTATCACCACCTCCGCTCGGTCCTCCGACAGCAGTCATGCATAATATGACCGACGAAGAGCTGTTGAAGAAATCATCATTGGTTCCACAAAGTCAAGAGTTACTTGTTCCTAAAGTGGCGTTCATGTTCTTGACACCAGGGTCTCTGCCTCTGGCTCCTTTATGGGACAAGTTTTTTAAAGGTCATGAAGGACTTTACTCCATTTACGTTCACTCTCATCCTTCTTACAACGATTCAACGCCTGAGAATTCTGTTTTTTATGGCAGAAGAATTCCAAGCCAGGTTAGCTTACTTCTGAATATGGTTACTTATTGAATATTTTTGAAGAATCCTGTTAATCTTTAACTTGATTCTTGATGCAGCCTGTGTACTGGGGAACTATATCAATGATTGATGCTGAAAGAAGGCTATTAGCTAATGCCCTACTTGACTTCTCCAATCAAAGATTTGTATTACTCTCTGATTCATGCATTCCCCTTTTCAACTTCACTACAATCTACAAATACCTAACAGAAACAAATCTAAGCTTTCTCGGGTCATTCGACGATCCTCGAAAACCGGGTCGAGGTCGATACAATCGCCAAATGTGGCCAACGATTAGCATCGAACAGTGGCGGAAAGGCTCCCAATGGTTCGAGATCCATCGTGATCTCGCTGTTAAAATTGTATCTGACCAAAAATATTACCAAGTTTTTCATGAGTAT
>NC_036246.1:6896401-6902754 GCF_002742605.1 Olea europaea var. sylvestris
ATATTTTATCCTAGATTTCAACAGATAGTTATTCTCTTTTCGTATTCGTCTGTACAACCATATGTGTACACAATGAAGAAATGTGATTGTGGTTGGTTTGACATTATTTCTCTCTCTTCTTCTGTTGTGATATATAGAATTATGGGTAGCCGCAGTGTGGGGGTTCGATTCCTGAGATATGAAATTGGACTCCTTGTAAATGTAGTGTACAAACAGCTCTTGTTCTTTGGCCTGTTGAGGGCACATCCCGCAATTTATCTCCCTCACAAAGTTCTAGGGACAGGGCGGGACCCTCAAGGTTGAGGTTCAACCTTTATTTATTTTTATTTTTTATAGAAATATGGGTAACGACTTGATATATGATGCTACCTCTAATATTATGCTCATGTGGTTGAAGAAATTACAAGTCACGCGCTAAAGTTTTGTAACCTTCATCAATTAATTCCCTTGTTACTTGTGTAAGTTTTATTTGTAATCTCTAATATATTTATTCATGTCTCTATCTATGTAAATTACATTTGTGACCTTCGTTGTTGGAATAGGGATGTGACATATTTATCTTTTTGACTTTGTTGTCCCTCTAAAATTATGACGAATACGTAATCAATAGGTTGACTTTGACATATATCTAGTCCTCGACGGCAATTCAAATATTACAAGTGTTATATGACTAGAGAGACATCAAATGTGATCTCTATCTCTTTCTTATTGATTGAACTGGGAAATTGTGACACGAATATAAATACAAACTAAATTAGGTCGATTAGTGTAGGTGAGAAAAATTTATAACTCATGTGACCAAGAGAAGTGCAATGAGGATGAAACTCTAAACATGAAGGATGGTCTTTCTCTTTGTAGTAAAAGATGATAAGGTTAATAAGAATAAAATAATTTTAAACTTTTAAAAATAAATTTCAGATAGTTTTACCTCAATTATCAAGAATTGTGAAAATATAAAATGAAAAAAAAAATAAAAATGGATTTAACATTTTATCTTTTCTACATAAATACATTATTTGTGAAAAAGGAAACTAAAAGGCATGGTTTTGTCTAATTCATTTCGAGTAATACTATTTATACATCATTATACACAGATTAATGTACATATTATTTATGTGAAAGAGACAATGAGAATAAAAGAGAAAAAAATAAATGAAGTCGATTAATATAATATCATCAAATTGCATACAATTATGTACAAGTAGTATTACTCTTTTCTATGACTATATGTGATTACACGAATAATAGTAATCATTTGACATTTTATTACTATTTATCTCAAATTTTATTTCAAATATAAACCTTAGGGCTTCACCTTTTGACGGCCCATGTAATTCACTCTAAAAATTCATGAATAAATACACAACTACTAGACTATAAAAATAGCATTTCATAAATGACAAACTATAAAAATAGTTTCAAAATTCAGGTGATAATTCACATATTAGCACCTTAAAAATGGGGATTATACCATGTATAACAGATTTTATCAACCTTGAGTTACAACTACACCCTCTTTCTCTCTTTGAAACACCGATTCCCCAATTCCCCTCTAAAATCACCACAATTTCTCTCTTAAATCACCGATTGGGTACAAATATATGAATCAAATCAAATAAAGTCACTCTTCCAACGTACTAAGTTACAATGCAAATGACAAATTCTAATTTTCATTTGTTTTGAGTAGCCATAGCTTTGAGGTTGAACAACTAGGCGATTGGAGATCCATATATTTCATTGTAAAGAGATCATTACAGCTATTTTCTAGTTACATAGATAAACGATTAAACGGATCTTCTGTTTACACCGAATCAACATATATAAAAGCATGTTTTAAGTATTGAGGATGTAGTGATCATTGTTTCAAATAGTGTGACCACTACTTGTATCCGCAACTAGTGACAGTGAGTATAAGTTGTGAAATAATGTGTGCATTCTATTCAATTTATGTCCCTTGTTTTCATTTTGTTGGCCACTATTCAAAATCTTGTTATAAACAAATTATCTTGTTCATTAGTCTGTGATGAGATTTATTTTTTATTTTTTATAACTACAACTCTACGTGATAAGGTCTATGTTGACTGTCTGTGAACATATCTGTGGCCAGCAATGTGTGTGAGCAGGGATGTGAGTTTTGTACTTTTATGTGTTTTACGAAGATCACGAGTCTCTAATTCTAGTGAACGATTATTACAAGTACACTGAGATAGTTGACATACAATATCTTACAAGTATACTGAGCTACTTACTGAATGTTTAAGTGAATCAACTTCCTTGTCCACACGCACTAGCAATGTTAGCAACATTGAAGGTAAATGTTTAAGATTTCTGCTCGATGTATTACACATGAGATGCGTGTATGAATACCTACCAAGAGACAGTCTTTTTTGTAGGCAACAAATCAAAATGGAGTTTGCTAGAAGACGCGACTACTAACTGTACTTGCACCAAATCAAAAGAAAAGTTCTGGACGCTTTACTTAGAAGAGAAAGAAGTCAGCATGTGAGAGACTGTGCACAAGTTGTAAAATGTAGCCAAGAGAGAGAGAGAGAGAGAGAAAGAAGCTAAAGCATAAGTTTTTATTACATGAGGATATTCTTTATAGATACAAGTTCTTTCATTTTATTTTTAAATTGTGCATTGTTGAAATATTTGAATTGACAAATTTGAAAGAAGATTTTGAAATTTCGAATTTATAGGTTACGAACATGTTTATTGAATATGTTATCTATGTAGTATGTCACCATGTTATAGTTACAACTGCATATTTGTGAGGATGTCTGTTTGAGTTGATATTGTGTGTGACTAGGTCCATTGAAGTAGTTAATGTTTGTGACCTAGTTTGTGAGGATTACTTTATGTGACTATGCAGTTTTTAACCGTAACATTGAATATTCGTGACCGATTATGTGTGATCTGTTATTGTATGTGACCATATATCAATAAGATGTTAATTTTTATGACCATATTTCTGTATAGTGTGATGTATATGATTCTGTCTATTTGAATTGATATTGTATATAACCATTTAAAGTTCTTTAATTGTGACTATATGTCGCAGGGTCTTGTTTAACTATGATATGTTATATGTAAACTGTTTCTTAACTATGATTATATGCGTTACAGGCTTGCTTAAAAGTAACTATGATTTAATATGTTAACTTTTGCCATCTGTGGCAAGTTATGTGTTCATTTTGACCGTTTGTGACTTGGTATTTATTAACTTTAATCCTGTGTGATCAAGTTTGTATCAATTGTGACCGTCAATGACCACATCTGTGTTCACTGTGAATGTTTGTGACTTGCAATTCTCTTATTGTAATCTGTTGAAGCGTATACATTATTACACTTTTCTCTATATGAAACATTACTTCAATGATATAACAATCATCATTCACGATTTCTCATTCACATGTACATAAGAAAAACATTCATCCATGCAAGGTGACAAACAATCATCCACATATACAAAGAAACCAAATTAGAGCGTTAGATTGTTGTGATTTTGCCAGGGAACCATTTGCGTTCCTTTATCAAGTATTTTCAATCCTGCACAAATTAGAATATTAGACATGTGATTGTGACTTTCAACACAACCATGAATATGGGACTATGACCAACAAATATGCTAACTGTGATATGTTCTTTTGTGATTGTGACCATTTCTACAAAATTACTCATAAGCTATTGCATGTCTTGAACTTGTATTCTGTTAGAAATCAGGAAATAATATAACAAAATCATATTACATTTACGAAATATGAGGTTACATAGCCTTTGTTTGGCTCCCAGTGTCTTATAAATCTCTCTGTGTTAAACAGTATATCGACATGCAAATCTTTATAGTCGGGAACCACATATAAACAATTAGAAGATTGTGTACTCGGCTCAACCGGTGAACTCCCACCTCATTCATGTCTCTTATTGGATAAAAGCAATCAAATCTCGATTTGTAAATCACATTTTATCCTCGTTGTTTTGAATTACCTCATAAATTCTGTATGGAACAGTGAGATCAAGTAGAATAGCAACTGTTACGAGAATAACCACACCATTCTCACGAGTTATCTCCATTATATCTCAAAAATCATTTACGTTATGATCCCCTCGATCAGAATCTTCATGTTTACTCTCAGGAACATTCATCCTCAATAAAGATACGTAAACAGGGTCAACTCGTAGCATTAGTTCAATTTAATTTGCACTTTAGAAGTAACTTTCATAGGTAGAATCGGAATGGTTGAATATTTATGAAATAAAAATCTCAATTCCATATCGTACTGAGAGAGATCGACGTCGAGCAAGTTTTGTATATCAAGATACATTTTCGTAAATGATGTACTCGATGTTATTAAAATTCGATTAACTCCATTTCTTTCACTCGTCCATTCCCATTTCCATCGACCATTTTCATTCCTTTGAAATTCACAAAAGTAACAAAGCCATATTTGCATTATGAATCAAAATATTAGAAAAGAAAAATTAAATTAAGCATAAGGAATTAATCAATAAGGATAAGAAAAGGGCAAAAAGGTTGACCCGTCCGTTAACGTAAGGGAGGGTTGTTTGCCCCAATATTATTTTTTCCCCATTTTTTTATAAAATTATCTACGTATGCTATAGCATTTGTTGAAATAAAATTTAACGATTTAAAAATATACTAATTACGAAATTAAGTGTACGTAAATATACTTATCAATTTAAAATGTTGGATGTAAACGAAATTGTTGAGCATTTGATAAGTTTATCAGATTTTAAAGTTGAAGCAAATGAAAAATAAAAGAGTTTTTATCCGTGTTTGAATAAACAAGCAAAGGAAGTAACTCAATTTTGAAATTTTAAGCCCCTGTTTAGCCCCTTTTTCCCTATCATTTTTTCTAAAGTAGCATTTTCAACAACACATTCTTCATTAAAATAATATTACACGCAAATAATTTTTTTTCTTCTTTTCTAACCATAATTTTTCATCAATTTATTATTTTATAATACATTGCAAGAAATTGATAGAGCTCAAATAGGGTCTAAGTGAGAAGTGTTTGGGTTTTAGTTTGTGAATTAAAATGTATTATTATCTTTTTAAACAAATTCGTATTTTTGTAATTGTATAAAATACTTAAGAGTATTCTTGTACTTTAATCACAAAAGGGCAGTGGTAAGTGGCAAATAATTTTGACTGTTTTGAAAAAATGATCATTTGACCAAACCGTTGTTAAAAGAATAGTACTATGTAGCTCGACCGAGGTTGCAATTCCAGTCTAAATGACATTAAATGATTGGTTAATTAAAAAATAAAATTAAGCTCTTGTTTGAGCTCCATTTTAAGGGAAATATTGTATTTTTAAATAGTGGTTGATGGAGAATGTGTGGTTAAAAATTAAGAACAAGTTTTGAATTTACGTGTAATATTATTTTATTAAAGAATATGTGGTTGAAAATGATTTTTAAAAAAAAAGAATTTTGAGAAGAATTCAAACAAAGCCTAAATGAGCCACTTAATTGTACCTATCAATTAATACCACATTAGCTACACCTAGACTGATGAGGTCAAATAGTATTAGTCTTAGATATATGTTACACAAACATGATTGGGAAAAGAGTTTTTAAATAGGGGGACATGCGTCAAACATCGATTGGATAGTTAAAAAAAAAAAAAAAACACTAACCAAATATTGACATACAGTCCTTATCCCTAAACCTAGTCAACTGCCTCATTTGACTAGCGTAATACTTACTCTTATTAAAAATAGGGATAATTGTAGTAGAGCTCCAAACATTTAAAATATCAGCAGGTTTTCTCCAAACCTTTAATTTGTTACAATCATCACCCCAAACCTTTCGAAACATCGCGGCGGAGGCTCTTTTGAATAGTTTTCATCCAAATGTCTAAAAAAATTGATTTTGACCATATTATTAATATTTTTAAAAGGGTAAAATAATAACTTTTCATTTATTATATTAAAATAAGTTAAAGATTAAATTAAAAAAAAAAAACCTTCTTTTTTTCCCTATTTCCCTCTATAACTATTGTAGCAATATCTACAATTCCATCTGTTAAATAGCTATTGAAACTCAAACAAACACATAGCTTCTCTTTACCATCTGCCATTTTGTTTATCATTAGCATGTTCTATACATATAGTTTTATATGTAATCAAGCATAAACATATACGGAGAGAAATAGAGAAGGGAAGAGGGTTTTTGTAACGATCCAATTTTTTTTTAAAGGGTTGAATTGCTACCAAAATTTTCACTTGAATTTGGACAACTTGCAATGCCATTATATATAATTAGGAAAATGTAATTTACTCAAATTTGTAAAAAGAAGTAAATATTAGTTTATATATATATATATA
>NC_036246.1:6903942-6957846 GCF_002742605.1 Olea europaea var. sylvestris
ATATTATAATACTTTTTATAAAGTATAAAATATTTATATAATGAAAACGAATTACTTTTTGAAATACATTTACAAAATTTTTTATTTATTTATTTCTAAAGTGGATAAAATGTAAACCCTCCTCCTTTATTCGGACTTGAGATCGGCTCCATCAATTTTAAGTAAGCTGAGTTAGAAATTGTACACGAACAACTTGGTGTAACGTGTATAATTTTTTAAAGAAAATTAAATTTAACGATTAAAAAATAAAATTTTTTTGATTAATATAATTAAATCAAATATCACTTACCTGACGACATGCAATTTCAGCGTATTTATCTTGTAGTCGAAAATGAGCGTCTTGCCAATCCCTCACGCACATTAATGCTTCCAAAACATCTTCTTTCAGTCGGCTCCTGACATCGGTCAAAACCCTTTTACATGCACTAAAAGCAGACTCCGAAACAACAGTGCTAAGCGGAGGTGTCAGCAGATCTTTCGCAATTGCAGAAACAATTGGCCAACGTCTTTCATACTTTCGCCGGAATTCAACTACTTCTTCTGAACTTTTTTTAATTTTTCTGCCTGTTGGCATATTATGATTGAAGTAATCAATTAATTCGACAGACATCGCATTTTGAGTTTCGATCGATGTTTGATGAGATGCAAATGTAGACGATATGACACTAGATGAACACATTGCGGTTGCATCATATCTAAATGTATTAATACCTTGAAATAAATTCATTATTTCGGCATCACCTTCTTCAATTTTAGCAGAAGGAGTAGATGCAGAGGGTACCCGACTAACATTCACACACATTCTTTTCGCATATAAATCATATATTCTACATAATGTTTGCTCTAAATTCTTATAGATGATAGGTGTATCAAGTATTAAAATTTTATTGATTTGATCAATTACGTATTTAGTTCTCGAAATATTATATCAGGGTCCATTGCGCATGCTAAAGGAAATAACATAGACATTTCTTCCCAATATTTTCTAAACTTTAATTCCATAGCAATTATAATTTCACTAAAAGTAGGATCCTTTTTATTTTTATGGAATATTCTTGCAATTATATAAAGACGTTCAAGCACCATACAGGTTGTGGGATAATAAACGCCAGATAAAATTTTTTTGGTCTCATTAAAAGATGTCAAAAATCATTTAACTTTCAAAACTAAAATTCAATCAGATTCATTCAACATACCATCGTCATCACTTCTAACATGTCTATTGTTATAAAAGTCAATTATTAAATTTTCGAAACCTTCACATGACTTTAATTGCAAGTAAGTAAAGTTTCATCTATGACCTACGTTGCTAACAAATGTTTCAGCGGTCGTCTCTCCTAATTCAACTCAAAAATTTTCAAATGCTTATTTTCTACTAGGAGAGATCGTAATATATACTAATGCATTCCTAATCCTTTGAAATTCATCATTTATATGTTTTAAACTATCTTGCACAATTAAATTCAATATATGACACACACAACGAATATGAAACAAATACCCACCAAAATCAAGTTGAAGTGTCCTACACAATTTATCGACGATTACCTTATTAACACTAGCATTATCAAAAGTAAAAGACCGAATTTTAGTCTTGCAATGATAATATTTAACAATATTGATAATAGCATTACATATATTATTAGTATTGTGAGAAAACTCAATATCAGGTCAAGATAATAAGGAGGTTCAGGAGGTTGCACGACTCTCTTGGTTGGATATATTTCATGCAAATGAAGAAAGAGGCCTCATTCGGGAAATGGGTTTGGACTTTACCACCAAATGGTTGGCAGTGATACGAGATTCAATTAGTTTCATCAGGTGTTTGTCCCAGATAAGGTATTGAACCATAAAAGGAAGGCTTGGGAAGGTAAGCTTATGGGGAAAGCTTAAGCAATCATTTTCTTATGCATGCACAAAGTGGGTCTATATAGTATGCGATTGCAGCTATATATGCCCTTTTATTAACACCTTCCCATATATCAGAAGTTAAAGATATAACACTCCTATATTGTTGCAAATTCATAATTAATTGTTGTTTTGAATTATTGAAATAATTTATTGTATCGGCACGAAAAGTGTTTCGACTTACCCTAACATACCTCGGTTGTCGATATTCTTTCACGAACGAGACGAAGTGTTGGTTGTCTGCAATAGCCAGAGGCAACTCAGTGGTGACAACAAATTTCACCATTCCGACTCGAGTATTGTCCTCCGAATACACCCATGTGGATAGGGGTGAAGTTATAGAACCGACGCCTGGACTGTCAAATTGCAATTTTGTTTGACCAGCTGGAAGAGGTCCATGTCTCGTCGCACATGCTTTGTAGTGGCGGTTGAGATGGGTGATACCAATTTCTTTTTGCCATGTCAATCTTTGTTGGCAGTATTTACATACTACTTTAGATTTTGGAAGGCCATCGACGACTTTTTCCGTTGAAATCAACTTAAAGTGATCCCAACGTTTTGCTTATTTTTGGCCTTTCGCTTTTCCCTCGCATCTGGGATGTTTAATTTGGCATCTTCATCCTCATATTTAGTTTTGGGAACGTTAATATCATCCAAATCAATTGGATTGTGGCTTCCCTGACCGTGAATGTGAATATCTTTAGGTATCGGTATGTTATTTAGACCGGCAAATTCATTTAGAAATTGACTTTGCGGCGTCCTAGGTGATTCGCCATGATGTGGCTCACATCCTGTATCGAATAAGCTCTCAAAAAATAAGCGTTGATCTATTTGTTTGATTGTTTATGATGAAATCTTAACTAGAAGAATATAAATGTAGTGAGATTGTGAGAATTGAGAATTGGATGAATTGAAATTATAACTAATAAACTGTAAAAATTGAATCGATATTGTATATTTTGCAGCACAAGAGAGTAAAAACTTGATAATTGATATAATAAAAGAGAGTTGAGAGAGTTGGAGACTTGGAGTAACAATTGATATGAAAAAAAATAAAGGGGGAAAGGGGTATTTATAGTAGAAAGGGGAAAAAAAAATTAAAAAAAAATAAAGTGACCGTTTTTTAGTGACCAAACGGTCACTTTTTTTAAAAAGTGACCGTTTTTGTCACTTTAAATTCGGGCTCACGACGAGCATGTTTTGTCGTTTAAATGAGCCGCTCTAAGCATTCGCTCTACTCGTGCTCGTGATTTTACGAGCTTGAGCCATCGACGAGCCCCATTTTCACGAGTCGAGCCGCTGAGCCGATGAGCGGCTCGGTCCTTTTGACATCCCTAGTTTTGCTTCACTGGGGAGACGATGAGCAAGCTGGGAAAGGTGACAGCTTATATTTGTATGTCAATAGTAGATTTCGAGTGTGTGAGGAATATTAGAAGCCTTAATCGACGATCATTAGTTATACAAGCCTTATTTGACGACAATGCTAAACCTAACGGCGTCGTTTTAGTCGAGAGCACTAATTCACCTTCACTTTCTTCCAAATCATTCTCTCGATCTTGATATGTAGGAACACTTTTCACTCTCTCCAATTCGTACTGTGCGGTTCTTTATGGCGACATAGATTTGGCTTTACGGTGAGCGTATTTATTATTGCGCATTTTCAAATCCCTGCTCTTTTGATACCTTCTTCGTCTTGGTCTTCTTTGGGTGTGGGGGTGGGGCCAGGCGGAAAAAGAGGAGGTTTTTTTTTTTTTTCCCTAACTTATTTTAATGTAGTAAATGGAGTGTTACTATATTACCCTTTTAAAATTATTAAAAATATGGTCAAAGTCAAAATATTTAGTCAACTATCAGATATTTGGATGAAAACTGTCTAAAGGGCCTCCGACGCAATGTTTTGAAAGGTTTGGAATGACAATTGCAACAAATTAAAAGTTTGAAGAAAGTTTACTAATATTTTGGAGGTTTGGGACTTTTGCTGCAATTATTCCTTAAAAATATAAACCGCTCGACTGTCTCACACCTCTTTGTGTCTCCCCGCCTTATACGGCTTAGAGGCCTAATCATCAAAAAATTGAAAATTTAGAACAAACTCTGGGAATCAAATTGGGCCTAAATCCATCTTTTTCCCATTTTTAAATTTCGCCGGAATCCGCAGAAATCCTGTCGTGCGATGGAGGATTATTTGCAGTTATTCGTGGAGGAGACGTCGTGGTACAACGATATTGTTATGGGCTCACTCTTACTGGAGAAATGGTGGGTCCCACTCCCTCACTTCTTCAGGGGATGGCTCCGAAACTTCATTGGAGGGACCTTGTTCTACTTGCTTTCTGGGGTTTTGTGGTGTTTTTATATCTACTACTTGAAGCATAATGTCTGTGTTCCAAAAGGTACGGGGTTTTCACAGTTTTAATTTGGTTTTAAATTTGATATTTTCTTACTTCGCCGTTGATGATGCTTATTTTTTATCCTTCTTGGTTTGAATTTTTGACATGAGATTTCAATTTAGTTCAATGAAGTGGGTGCCTTTCATTTTTGCTTAGGTATTTTACTCTTTGTGCATGTTTTTTCTTTTCTTTCTTTTTCTAGTTCTTCGTGTCCTTTTCTTTTTCTAAATTTATGCCATTATTCAATGGGTGTAAAGTAAGTGAGTTCGTAATTGTGTTTTCCTGGGGCAACCGAATTGGGTTTGTCGATTTGTTTTAGCCAACCATCTGATTGATGTAGTAATTTGGTCTTTTTCATTTTTAGGGAATTTATGTTTTTCCATAAATTTTCTATCTATAGAATTCATATGAGGACGTTTTCTGGGGAGGACTGGAGATAGAAATTGAAAAATGGGCACTCTTCAGTCTTTTCTCAAACAGAGTAAAATTTCATTATCCAAAAATGCCATTTTCCATTTAATCAAACTCTTCAATGTCAGAATGGAGAGCGAATGGATAAAGTCAATATCCAAAGATTCTTGCACTTGTATATTGCTATTGTTCAAAGATATTGTTTACCTGTAGAGTTGTTTTTATGTTTTGAAATCATATCTGCCATATTTACTAAGCTCCCACAACTGGACCATCAAGTCAAATGAAAATTCCTTTAGCACAAAATGTAGCAGAAACTTTTTAATAAGCTTAAATTGAATATTCGACCTCTAAAAAAGGCCTTTTTTAATCCAAAAACTTAAAAGGTGGCCATTAAAAGATGGCTATTTTGGAAAATTCCTCATTTTTTTCTTCCAAAACTGAGATGTTAATTTTATCTGTTTATTATTTGTTCTAATTACATGTTGTGTTCATAATCGTATTCTTCCTAAACATGGTGATCCGGTTCATATATGGGAGTCTTCTATTCTTGTTATAAGTGGTTCCAAACTTAATATTGAGTTGAGTTGTCTCAGAATTGGACTAGCCTGTCTACAGAATTTTTGCTTGCTTGAACTGTCTTCTAGCTGCTCTTTTTAGATGAATCTTTTAGTCGATAAAACTAAGATTGAATTTGTCAGTTTGTGGATCATACAATGATATTATCACTACATTTATGAAATTGCTTGTCCAAAGGCAGGTGTTTTTTCCCCCTAAACAATTTGGATTTTTGAGGAAAATAACATTGCAGTTAGCAGTCTTGATATATAGTAAAACCTCTATAAAATAATAATGTTGGGATCAAGATAATTTATTATCTTAGAGGGATTATAAATTTATCGATAAATGAATAATCTATTAATTTATCGATAAATAAATATTTATTAATTTATAGGGTATATTATATTTTTATAACTTGTGTTATATTTAACCACAATACACGTTGGATTTTTTATTTTTTTAATGTGGTGAAATTCAAAATTAAATCTGTAAGCACACAAAAAGGGGTACTCAATACCTTTATCAATCACGATTCAGATGATAGTTGTATTTTACCTGCCGTTTCTTCAAAAGAGGCATTTCAAGCAATCACAACCTTGAATAATTACTTTGCACAAAAAAAAAAAAGAAAAAGGAACTTATTTATGCATTGCAAAAAATTAGGAACGAAGTTGAGTTTGGTTTGGGTATTAAGAAAAAGCAAAAGACTTTAGATGCATATTTTGAAAAATAGGTGAATTGAAAAAATGTTGTCAAATTAAAAGTTTGTTAATTTGTATTAGTACGAACTTTTATGAAGCCTTAAAATATCTAAAACAAATTTATTATCTTTTGCATTTAGCGGGGTAATTAATTTAGTTTAATGGCCCAAATATGGACCTAATAATTTTATTATTGAAGCTAGATTATTAATTTATTTAACACTCATTTATCAAGTTTTACTGTATTACTATTTATGTTTCACCAAATTTATTATTTTGTCACTAAATTTATGGGTGCATCTTGTCACATTCTATTATGCTGCACCTTTCTGGTGTTGAACTTGGGTATTGCAATACGAGGGAGAAAATTCTTTCGTCTGCTTGGGGAAAAATATAGTTCTGATTAACATAATATGTACAGATGCCATTCCTACGAGAAATGCAATGCTTTTGCAGATAGGGGTTGCAATGAAAGCTATGCCATGTTACTGTGCCCTTCCAACAATCTCAGAATACATGATTGAACACGGATGGACAAAATGTTTTTCAAGGATAAGCGATGTTGGCTGGGTTGCCTACCTTTTCTATTTGATTGTTTATCTTGTGTTCGTGGAGTTCGGGATATATTGGATGCATAGGGAGTTACATGACATAAAACCTCTCTATAAATATCTCCATGCCACACATCACATCTACAACAAGCAAAATACACTTTCTCCTTTTGCTGGTGAGTTCTACTTCTTTCTCATCATTTTGTTGTGTTTGTGTGGTGATTCCCTTGATGACTTTGTTAAAAGTTTTGGCACTTTATTGTTGGTCATAGAGAAATTTCCCATGGTTGAGTAGTGTCGACAAAGAAACTGAGTACAAAATTATTGTGTGTAAAAAATTTTAATTTCTTGTTTGTGCTTCTCCAGTTTTCTATAAGATGAAAGCCACGGTAATTTCCTTTTAGAGGCCAGAATGCCATTCCTTATTGATGTTGGGAACCAGTTTGGTAATGCCAGAATGAGAAAACTATGTGAAATTATATCCATAAAAGATATTCTTTATTGCATCTTTTCTTATATTTGAAGTAACTTGCAGTTGTCTCTTAAAAATTTAGTTTGGCTCAAATAAATTTACAGGTTCGTGATGTAACCTAAATGAATGATAATATAACTTTATATAGGTTGTGTATAATGATTTGTGTATGGGATATCTTTCCCATTAAATCCCATTGTCTTAACTTGTTTTTTCTTGTTTTTTGGGATTCATAGCATGAAATGAGTCATTCACTTATCTAAGAGGAGCAATATAATGGCAAGCAATGCAATGTTGGAGCATTATGCATAAATTTGTGCTAGAGAAGCTCTTTTGGTGGATGTCCAAATGTATACTGTTTGAACCCATTCTCCAAAAACTTAAATTTAACTCATTTTCAACCACACATTAAATCCAAAACTTTTCTTAGTTTTTAATTACACATCTCCAAAAAAATAAATGTTATAAAACTCTCTCCTTTTTTTTTTTTTTTGGTGAAAAGGGGATCAAACAAAGGCCTAATCTTTAGTTTGATCCATGTGACATAGTTCAGGGACAACCGAAATCTGACCTCTCATATAAGAAGATGGTGTTGAAAGCACTCACTATATCATCGTAGACTATATGTTGTGTCCAAGTGAATTTAAGATCGACTGGAGTTTGATAGATGTAGCTGAGGTTTTGTTGCTCGTTAAGTTATTGTATTCTGATACAATCATATTTGTTTTCATGGCCATTGTCTAAAGATTTTTAAACCTTTATATTAGTGATGAAAATCTTGTGGCCAGATTGAGTTCTTTGACGCTGGTAATTTGCATTGATTTTGTGATCTTGAGTTTCGTGAATATGTTATACAAGTGAAGTCAGCCACTTTGTATAGTCTTTACATAATATGCCTGGAGTATTATATTGTGTGATATTGTGTTTATGTACACTCACATCTCAAATTTTTTGTGAATAAGCAATATTCAACTTTCTCGTATTATTATCTTAAACTTCTTGCACCCAGGATACCTATTTGTCGTAGTTAGTCTTATTAGTTTATGTTCTTATGGCCCTTTGAGATTCATCAAATTCACAGCTATCGAAATCCTTAATTGATTGAGTAAAGATTGTCTTTTATTTCAGTTATCATAGATAGGATATTGTGATTTATTAGAATTGTAAGAGATTTATTTTTTTTCCTTTTCCATGTATTCTCCTTGTACTATAAAATGACCAACTTACTTTACATTATGACTGAGGAAAATAAAAGTTCTCTCCCGAGTTTTATCTTCATGGTATCAGAGCACCAGAAATTTTCGAACCCGTGGTCTTCTCGTGTGCTTTTAGATGCCTTCTGTACATCGAAGGGGGAACCTTTGATCTCTCGTTTCCTTTAGTATTAGTTATTTGCTCTTGGTATTGTCGCGTTTTGTGTCGCCTAAGGTTGAAATTCTGTAGTTCTGGCATCTTTGGAGTTGGGTCTGCATTT
The DNA here is from genome assembly GCF_002742605.1 of Olea europaea var. sylvestris. Lineage (NCBI taxonomy): Eukaryota > Viridiplantae > Streptophyta > Magnoliopsida > Lamiales > Oleaceae > Olea > Olea europaea. The sequence continues at coordinate 6,912,408 of NC_036246.1, forward strand.
GAGTATAGTATTTTCTGGCTTGGGATTGGTGGTCTGATCTCTACAGTGCGGTGGTTGTAGATGGCTTCGTCTGTAGTGGTTCTGCGATCGTGAGTAAGTATTGGGAAATTGTCGACTTTGGGTGCCGGATTGCACTTCGCTGGTATCGTCGATCATTCTGGACTTTTGGATTGTGGAATGACTGATTTGAGTTGTGGGCTAATTATTAATGGGCTCGAGTAATTTTTTGGGCTTAGTTTGTGATTTGATATTTTCTGGGCTCTTGGTTTGTTGTGGGCTCCTTCAATTATTGTTGATTTCATTGTTGGGCTTGGTTTGTAGGCTAAGTTAGTTTGGGCTACTGTATTTTTTCTTCTCCTCGGTGGATTAAATATATATGGGCTGACTTTCATCATGGCATCTAAGATATCAGGTTTAGTGGTCCATAAATGTAATTTCTTTAGAGCCCGAAATTTTACCGCATTCGCTAAAGTGTCATGAATTATTAACTTAAGGGCATCCAATGACAGACTCTTACAATTTGTTTGTTACATACTCACCTTGTGCTGGTAATCTTAAATTTAAGATTGCAGACGGTTCTCTTTTGACAGTTGCAGGAAAAGGGAGTATTCAAATTTCTGACTCTATAACTTTAGAATCGGTCCTTTATGTTTCAAATTTATTGTGCAATTTATTATCTATAAGCCAACTAACAAAAACTTCCACTTGCTCTGCTAAATTTTTTCCATCACACTGTATTTTTCAGGACCTATCATCGGGGAAGACGATTGACAGTGCTAAAGAAGTGGAGGATTCAACTACTTTGACAAAGTTGATGCGAGTAACTAGTGTCAACTTAAAATTTGTGATTCTGCATCTGTTCTTAGTGATAGTGAAATTATGTTATAACCTTTTAAAATGAGTCATCCGAACTTTCAATATTTGAAACGTGTGTTGTCCTCTATTTTCATGAATGAAAAGCAAGTTAATTTTCAATGTGAAATATGTGAACTTGCAAAACACCAACGCACTTCATTTCCACAATCCACATACAGACCATCAAAACCATTCACCATGATTCACAGCGATGTATGGGGACCCTCATGAGTCCCGAATTCTACCCACACAAAATGGTTTGTCACTTTTATCGATGATCACACCCGACTTAGTTGTGTCTACCTACTAAAAGATAAATTCGATGTCTGTCTCGTGTTTATCAACTTTCATTCCATGATCAAAACGCAATTCCAAACACATTTAAATCTTACATTCTGACAATGGCACAGAATACTTCAATACCATCATGGGTGACTTTCTTCAAAAACATGGAATAATTCATCAAAGTTCCTGTGTTGACACTCCTCAACAAAATGGGATTGCCGAACTCAAAAATAGGCATCTCCTAGAGGTTGCCCGTGCCTCAATGTTTACTATAAATATGCGTAAGATGTTTTGGGGGATGCTATCCTCACATCCACCTATTTAATCAATCGAATGCCAAATCATGTCGTAAGTGTCAAGACACCAATCAAAAATTTAAGAAATACTTCCTGACTTCTCGACTCAGCTCTAATCTACCCCTAAGAGTGTTTGGTTGTACTACATTTGTTCATATTCACTCTCATCACCGAAGTAAACTGGATCCGCGAGCTATTAAACATGTTTGGATTGGATATTCTCCTACACAAAAGGGCTACAAATGCTATGATCCTTCCACAAAAAAAATCTTTGTCTTGACGTTACCTTTTTCGAAAATACTCCATACTTTACTAACACTTCTCTTCGGGGGGAGACCTTGCATGAAGAGCGGTTCTTTAACTTTAGTCTCTCCTCTCCTAAACCCGTCCCACCACCTGAGTCTACTATGCCAATGACAGAAGGGAATTTGAATACAGGGGGGATGTAGAAAAAAAATGATAAGGAGATATTGGTTTATTCAAGAAAGCTAAAATCAAGGAACTTGGAGAATCTCACATCTTAAGCACCAAAAGAGTAAGAATCGATGGTAGCTCCAGAACCTTAGAAAACCCTAGAGATATCGGATACGGATTTGCTCATTGCTCTCAGAAAACAAACACGGTCATGTACTCTCCATCCTATTTCAAAATTCTTGTCATAAATGCTTTAACTACAGGATTTCGTGCTTTTACCACTCATCTTGGCAGTACAGTGATTCCAAAAACTGTTTAGGAAGCCTTGGAAATTTCAAAATGGAGAGAAACAGTTTTGGAAGAAATGCAGCTTTGGAAAAAATGAAACCTAGGAAGTGATGGATCTGCCAAAAGGAAAGAAACTCGTTGGATGTAAATGGGTCTTTAACTTGAAATACAAAGTTGATGGGAAAATAGAACGGTATAAAGTTCGGTTGGTTGCAAAATGATACACACAGACTTATGGCATTAACTATACAGAAACATTTGCACCAGTAGCAAAACTGAATACAATTCGAGTTCTTCTATCACTAGCTGTAAATTTGGATTGGCCACTTCAGTATCTGGTTATTAAAAATGCTTTCTTAAATGGGGTATTGGAAGAAGAAGTATTCATGACATTACCACCAGGATTTTGTAAGGTAAATGAAAGAAATCGGGTATGTAAGCTAAAAAAGTCCTTATATGGACTCAAGCAGTCACCAAGAGTATGGCTTGATAGGTTTGCAAAAGTACCGAAAAGTTAGGAATATCGCCAAGGGCAGTCAGATCACACCATGTTTCTTCCAACATTTGAAGATGGTACTAAAATGATTCTAATAGTATATGTCGATGATATTGTTTTGACAGGTGATAATATAGTTGAAATGGAAATACTAAAGAAAAGCCTTGCCATTGAATTTGAGATAAACGATTTGGGATCAATGCAATACTTTATGAGAATGGAAGTTGCCAGATCTAGAAGAGGCATTAGTGTATCTCAACGAAAGTATGTTCTTGATTTTTACCGAAATCGGCATGCTTGGATGCAAACCAAGTGATACACCCGTGGATGTGGGAAGGAAAAATGAAGATGGAGAAAAACCAGTAGAAATTAACAGATATCAAAGATTGGTTGGAAAGCCAATATACCTATCACATACTAGACCTGACATCACATTTGCAGTTAGCTTGGTAAGCCAACATATGCATTCTCCAAAGGAAAGTCACCTAAAGCTATCTATAAGATACTCAGATATCTCAAGGGAATCGCAGGAAAGGGACTGCTCTTCAAAAGGGGTGGAAGGAAAGATTGAGAAATTTTCACAGATGCAGACTGGGCATGCTCGATAGAAGATAGAAGGTCCACTACTGGGTATTGTACCTTTGTATGAGGAAATTTGGTAACATGAAGAAGTAAGAAACGGAATATGGTGGCTAGAAGTAGTGCAGAAGCTGAGTTCAGAGTTGTAGCACAGGGTATATGCAAAGGACTGTGGTTGAAAAAACTGTTGGAAGAATTAAATGTTGTAGTAAAGTTGGCCATCAAACTCTACTGTGATAATAAAGCAGCAATCAACATTTCCCTTAATCCAGTTCAGCATGACCGAACCAAGCACGTAGAGGTGGATAGACATTTTATTAAGGAAAAGGTTGAGGAAGGGACCATTTGCATGACTTGTGTTCCTACACAAACACAGGTTACAGGTGTTTTCACCAAAGGACTACCTAGACAGAAATTCGATGATTTCATTTTTAAGTTGGATATGATTAACATTTATGATGCAACTCGAGGGGGAGTATCAAAATCCCTAATTGATTAAGTAAAGATTGTCTTTTATTCCAGTTACCATATATAGGATATTGTGATTTATTAGAATTGTAGGAGATTTATTTTTTTCCTTTTTCATGTATTCTCCTTGCACTGTAAAAATACCAACTTATTGTACATTATGAGTGAGGAAAATAAAAGTTCTCTCGCGAGTTTTATCTTCAATAGCATATGGTTTGGCTTGTTTTGTTTTCAATAGGTTTGGCCTCCCACCCTCTGGACGGGATATTGCAGGCAGCACCACATGTCATAGCTCTCTTCCTAGTGCCAATGCATTTCACAACACACATAGCGCTTCTGTTCATTGAGGGCATATGGACTGCAAACATTCATGACTGCATACACGGCAAGTTATGGCCTGTAATGGGTGCTGGTTATCATACCATACATCACACCACATATTGTCACAATTATGGCCACTACACAATATGGATGGACTGGATGTTTGGAACTCTTCATGAACCAGTCAATGATGAGGCCAAGAAGATATAATCAATGTCTCTGCAATTTTCTTGTTTTAGCTTGTGCATCTTTAGAATTCCTTCGAGTCCTATGCTTCTCTAAATTTTGCTGCTCCGTTGTTTTGTAATGTCAAAGCGTTGTTGAGACAGACAGCATGGGGAATAAGAGAAGAAAGAGGCTGTCAACTTCTTAATCAGTCTCTCGTTCCCCAGTTTTATTCTGTTGGTTATACGTGGACTGTACATTAATCTTGTTATAAGCAGATTAGCCTAATGTTTTTAGGGACATGAGATGGTGGTAATAGTAGAATTGCAATTTCAAGTCATGGCATGATCATCTTTATAAGTGCTCACCAGGGTGGAAAACTCTGAATAAAAATGAGGCCAGTGATTATCATTTTTCCAAAAATAATCGTTTTCGGTTTCAAGACTGGTCATTTTCCTTTGGACATGTATGGTTTAGCTTACATTCTGCAAGACAAGCAAGAAAGATTGAAAGGATAACTTATTTGCTTCTTTCTCAGAAATAAGCTAAGCCAGTATACTCTTTGTATTTGCATGTTTTGACAAATATCTGTTCATTAATGAAATAGTATGGTTACTTAATTCAGGTACGTGATATGATATATAAATGCCATTCATTCGGCGAGAAGAAAATTCTTCAAAGGAATCAAAATAAAAATCATCAATATTTTATAGGGAATAAAAATTGATATATGACCTATTCGAATCTGTCACAAGTATGTAAATGTGAATTGATGACCCGTTTCGGGTTCACTTTTGTACTGCTCATGGGAGGTTCAGGTTCAGTCTCCTTTCCTAAGGCCTCTTTATGTTTACGGTTATGATGAGTTGAATAAAAAAGTCATCTTGTACGTCAAGAGTTCTAAATGAGGTAAGGCATGACAAGACATTAAGGTTAAGTCTTTAGTCTGCGGATTTCGAGAAGTCATTCTCGGTATTTGAATTTCGTTTATATTTTAAAAGAACATATGTCAAATCAAAATATTAAATGTTCTCAATATTTTAAATATCTAGAATGATATTTTATTTTGAACTTGACATTTCTCTACACTTGAAATCTAATTCTCGACGTTTCTATGTTAATGAGATAAATAGAATTAATTGTGATTTGACATGTACGCTTTTAAAATAAATATGACATGTTATGTGTCAAAAATTTATTAGCTAATAAAATTTTTGCAAAAATGTTCATTTCTTGTCTTTGTGTGGAATCATAAATTGTTTACGGGGTATTTTGGGCCAAAATATTTCAAAATGGACATTTTTGCAAGGATTTGTAAAAATGAACATTTTTGCAAATGGACATATGAAAGTGGATATTTCCTGTAATTTTCTCTTGTTTTAATTATTTAAAGCATGAGTTAAATGCATTGCTGATCACTCCACCTTGAGTGGATGTACATACTTGTCTTCAATTTGGTGCAATCAAGTCGCCAACTTCGATTTGCTCGTATATTCGGTCACTTTGAGCACTATCGTCAGTTTACTTAACAAAATATGTTGATCTTCACGTTAAAATACCGAACGATTGACATGTAAAATGTTATTTTAATTTAAATAAGAGGAAATTTCACAAAATGTCCATTTTTACCTAGATATTTTTGCAATGGCGGACATTTTTGCAAATGACTAATTTGGAAGAATTTAGACCAAAATAACCTTATTAACAATTTATAATTTCACAATAAGACAAAAAATGGACATTTTTACAATATTGTTATTGGCCAATAAAATTTTGGCACATAACTTGTCATATTTATTTTAAAAAGTATACATGTCTAATTACAATAAGTACTATATTTTTCATTGATTCAGATATGTCAAGAATGACATTTTTAAATGTAAAGAAATGTCATGTTCAAAATGAAATGCCATTCTAGATAAATGAAACAATGTTCAAATGTCAAGAATGACATATGAAATGTCGAAAAATATTATTTTAATGTAACTTTTCATGAAAGTCACTTCTCAAAATTCGTGACAAATTGATAAAAAAATCAAATATAGAGAACGACATTTAAAATGTCGAGAATACCATTTCAAAATGTAGCTTTTCATTAAGGGCATAATAGAGAAGTTGACATTAAATTCAAATGAATGGACACTTTTCAATTCATACCTTTAAAATTGGACAATCTTAAAAATGTCCCTTTAAATAATTTTAAAATAAGTATATCAAGATGTCTCATGTGTACTGTTGACGTGGACGTAAATGATAATGTCATTAATATATGGGTTGTGCTATTCCTACATGGAGCCTTATACTCCGGTTGACACGAGCTCATCTCTCCTCTCACATGGGGAGGTCGGCCCTACACATTTGGGTGTGGACCCCGACCTATTCCATGTGAGAGGTCGGGTGGGATCGTATCAATCGGAGTGTAAGCCTCCACGTACAAATAGATTAATTTTTATTATATTGCATTAGTTAAATTGACAAATGAATTCATAGAATGATTAGATTAGATTAATGATTAATCGCCTTTCTTTTATGTCCTATGCCTCTTTTAGTGTGGATTAATATTAGTTTTTTTTAGCAAATCTTGATAAAAATTAATGAAATATGTAGATGAAAAGTTGAGTTCCATAGAAATGTGTGGTTAAAATTAATTATTGACTTTATCTTAAATTAAAAATTTAATTTTCACGAAACAATATGGATGAAGATAAACCTATTTAAGTTGATATTCGCGGGCCCCATCCTGAATGGGTGGGAGTTATCCACCTAACGGGGTAGACGAGATGGGGTGTTGATCGTTGCTCCGAAGCGGGTACCAAAAATATAATTTTCACATCGCAAATTATCTTGTTTAATGTTGATTTCAAATCTAAATTTTCTATTCATCAAAAATAAAAGATTTATTATCATTTTCAAAGAGAACACGAGTTCCTCACAAATTGGAAAAATAAAAATAATAATATTTATTAAATAAAGACATGAAAAAGGCAAAAAGCAAAAAAAATAATGGCATGATAAATGGAACATGTCCACTCGTCCCACTTTAATCAAGTATGAAAACGAGGTAAAATGACAAATATACCCACAAGAAGGGGGATGGAAATAATCGACCCGTCCCATTATCCATCCCATTACCATCACACCAAATCGGGACCAAACCGCCTTCCTCGTGCCATAGGCCTCCTTTTAGAAAATTAGAAAGAGTAGCAAAAAATGAATTAATTATTCCAATGATCACTGAACTTAAGTTCACGTATTCGATTGGTCACTGAATTTTAAAATGTCAAGTTATGATCACCGAAGTTAGGTTTACGTCTTCGATTGCTTACTGAATTTTAAAATGTTGAGTTTTAACCATTGAATTTTGAAAAATATTGTACTTTACTTACTAGCAAAAATGTTAAATTTTGAAAAATGTTGAATTTACAGTGAGTAACGTACGATATTTTTCAAAGTTCAGTAGGCAAAACTCAACATTTTTAACTTTAGTGAGCAATCGAAGACATGAATTTAAATTCAATAACCAAAACTCGGCATTTTAAACTTTAGTGACCAATAAAAAATATGAACATAAGTTGAGTGACCATTGAAATAATTAACTCGCAGAAAGTTAATTTTCTTATACTCAATAAAAAAGATTTATATCCACATTTTTTATATTTACCTCTGCCTCTAAGTTAATCCCTATTAAATTTTAATTTTTTTTAAAAAAAATTACTATTTGTATCCACATCATATTTCAATATTGTCCTTATTAAAATCAGATAAAGAGACTATTTTACGTTCTTTTCTTCTTTTGGAGAAGTGAGGTGCTTAATAATTTAAGAAATAGAACATCGCTTTCTATATAGGTACTATTAAATTTTTGGCATAGTTGAAAGGGGAGAAAAAAGAAAGCAATCCAGACAACAATCAAAAAAGGAGTTTTCACGCCATGGATTGCTTGGTGACCAAAGGCTCTTACCAATTAGACTTAGAGATAACAGGTAAAATCAGGAAAAGAAAATTAAAAAGTCCAAATTCAAACAAAAATCAAACAACAAAACACGATAAAAAGGCAATCTTTACTTTTTCAAATTCCTTTTCATATATTGCTATGTCTATATATATTTGATCAAGTGGCGTCTCTTACATTATTTATTAAATTATTTCTCTATTAAAATTCTGAGTATTAGAATGCGTCGAACATATTCATGTAATTTTCTCTGATATGTTAGGGTTCTAATTAAACACAAATTCTAAAAGAATATAAGGAAATAGGATAATTTAATGAAAATAAAAATAAGTGGATGAATATAGAGTTATGTATTTTTATTTAAATTTATTTAGAAATTTACATAAAATTTAAAATATAATAAAATTTTATTTTTAAAAGTGGATGTAATAAATATGAAAAGTGTGGATGAGAATAGCACTGATCTTGAAAAAATCGATGGAAAAAATCTTTCTCCTGCAAGATGTCAAAACTAGACATTAGCCAAACGGGATAATGGCCGCAAACGAATCTTCACAGTCCCGGAAAAAGCCTTCAAACCCTCAGAATAATTGCATAAGGTGGTGAATTACATCAAACGATCTTCGTGTCATATACAATTTTGCACCAAGAAAATACCTATGTCTGCTACTTCCCTTCTCTCTGCTGCATCAAACCCCGTCTTCCCTTACAATTCTACAAAAAATTCAGCACAATCTCTCTCTCTATGTTAATGGTTATGATGAGTTGAATAAAAAAGTCATCTTGTACGTCAAGAGTTCTAAATGAGGTAAGGCATGACAAGACATTAAGGTTAATTTCCTCTTGTTTTAATTATTTAAAGCATGAGTTAAATGCATTGCTGATCACTCCACCTTGAGTGGATGTGCATACTTGTCTTCAATTTGGTGCAATCAAGTCGCCAACTTCGATTTGCTCGTATATTTGGTCACTTTGAGCACTATCGTCAGTTTACTTAACAAAATATGTTGATTTTCACGTTAAAATACCGAACGATTGACATGTAAAATGTTATTTTAACTTAAATAAGAGGAAATTTCACAAAATGTCCATTTTTACCTAGATATTTTTACAATGGTGGACATTTTTGCAAATGACTAATTTGGAAGAATTTAGACCAAAATAACCTTATTAACAATTTATAATTCCACAATAAAACAAAAAATGGACATTTTTGCAATATTGTTATTGGCCAATAAAATTTTGGCACATAACTTGTCATATTTATTTCAAAAAGTATATATGTCTAATTACAATAAATACTATATTTTTCATTGATTCAGATATGTCAAGAATGACATTTTTAAATGTAAAGAAATGTCATGTTCAAAATGAAATGTCATTCTAGATAAATGAAAAAATGTTCAAATGTCAAGAATGACATATGAAATGTCGAGAAATATTATTTTAATGTCGCTTTTCATGGAAGTTACTTCTCAAAATTCGTGACAAATTGATAAAAAAATCAAATATCGAGAACGACATTTAAAATGTCAAGAATACCATTTCAAAATGTAGCTTTTCATTAAGGGCATAATATACAAGTTGACACTAAATTCAAATAAGTGGACACTTTTCAATTCATACCCTTAAAATTGGACAATCTTAAAAATGTCCCTTTAAATAATTTTAAAATAAGTATATCAAGATGTCTCATGTGTACTGTTGACGTGGACGTAAATGATAATGTCATTAATATACGGGTTGTGCTATTTCTATATGGAGCCTTACACTCTGGTTGACACGAGCTCACCTCTCCTCTCACATGGCGAGGTCGGCCCCACACATTTGGGTGTGGACCCCGACCTCTTCCATGTGAGAGGTCGGGTGGGATCGTGTCAATCGGAGTGTAAGCTTCCACGTACAAATAGATTAATTCTTATTATATTGCATTAGTTAAATTGACAAATGAATTCATAGAGTGATTAGATTAGATTAATGATTAATCGCCTTTCTTTTATGTCCTATGCCTCTTTTAGTGTGGATTAATATTAGTTTTTTTTAGCAAATCTTGATAAAAATTAATGAAATATGTAGATGAAAAGTTGAGTTCCATAGAAATATGTGGTTAAAATTAATTATCGACTTTATCTTAAATTAAAAATTTAATTTTCACGAAACAGTATGGATGAAGAAAAACCTATTTAAGTTGATATTCGCGAGCCCCATCCTGAATGGGTGGGAGTTATCCACCTAACGGGGTAGACGAGATGGGGTGTTGATCGTTGCTCCGAAGCGGGTACCAAAAATATAATTTTCACATCGCAAATTATCTTGTTTAATGTTGATTTCAAATCTAAGTTTTCTATTCATCAAAAATAAAAGATTTATTATCACTTTCAAAGAGAACACGAGTTCCTCACAAATTGGAAAAATAAAAATAATAATATTTATTAACTAAAGACATGAAAAAAGCAAAATAAATAAAAAAAATAATGGCATGATAAATGGAACATGTCCACTCGTCCCACTTTAATCAAGTATGAAAACGAGATAAAATGACAAATATACCCACAAGAAGGGGGATGGAAATAATCGACCCGTCCCATTACCATCACACCAAATTGGGACCAAACCGCCTTCCTCGTGCCATAGGCCTCCTTTTAGAAAATTAGAAAGAGTTGCAAAAAATGAATTAATTATTCCAATGATCACTGAACTTAAGTTCACGTATTTGATTGGTCACTGAATTTTAAAATGTCAAGTTATGATCACTGAACTTAGGTTTACGTCTTCGACTGCTCACTGAATTTTAAAATGTTGAGTTTTAACCATTGAATTTTGAAAAATATTGTACTTTACTTACTAGCAAAAATGTTAAATTTTGAAAAAATGTTGAATTTACAGTGAGTAACGTACGATATTTTTCAAAGTTCAGTGGACAAAACTCAACATTTTTAACTTTAGTGAGCAATCGAAGACATGAATTTAAGTTTAATAATCAAAACTCGACATTTTAAACTTTAGTGACCAATAAAAAATATGAACATAAGTTGAGTGACCATTGAAATAATTAACTCGCAGAAAGTTAATTTTCTTATACTCAATAAAAAAGGGTACCGCTATTTCTATCCACATTTTTTATATTTACCTCTACCTCTAAGTTAATCCCTATTAAATTTTAATTTTTTTTAAAAAAATTACTATTTGTATCCACATCATATTTCAATATTGTCCTTATTAAAATCAGATAAAGAGAAACTATTTTATGTTCTTTTCTTCTTTTGGAGAAGTGAGGTGCTTAATAATTTAAGAAATAGAACATCGCTTTCTATATAGATACTATTAACTTTTTGGCATAGTTGAAAGGGGAGAAAAAAGAAAGCAATCTAGACAACAATCAAAAAAGAGTTTTCACGCCATGGATTGCTTGGTGACCAAAGGCTCTTACCAATTAGACTTAGAGATAACAGGTAAAATCAGGAAAAGAAAATTAAAATGTCCAAATTCAAACAAAAATCAAACAACAAAACACAATAAAAAGGCAATCCTTACTTTTTCAAATTCCTTTTCATATATTGCTATGTCTGTATATATTTGATCAAGTGGCGTCTCTTCCATTATTTATTAAATTATTTCTCTATTGAAATTCTAAGTATTAGAATGCGTCGAACATATTCATGTAATTTTCTTTGATATGTTAGGGTTCTAATTAAACACAAATTCTAAAAGAATATAAGGAAATAGGATAATTTAATGAAAATAAAAATAAGTGGATGAATATAGAGTTATGTATTTTTATTTAAATTTATTTAGGTCTATATAAGTAAATTTACATAAAATTTAAAATATAATAGAATTTTATTTTCAAAAGTGGATGTAATAAATATGAAAAGTGTGGATGGGAATAGCACTGATCTTGAAAAAATCGATGGAAAAAATATTTCTCCTGCAAGATGTCAAAGCTAGACATTAGCCAAACGGGATAATGGCCGCAAACGAATCTTCACAGTCCCGGAAAAAGCCTTCAAACCCTCAGAATAATTGCATAAGGTGGTGAATTACATCAAACGATCTTCGTGTCATATACAATTTTGCACCTAGAAAATACCCATGTCTGCTACTTCCCTTCTCTCTGCTGCATCAAACCCCGTCTTCCCTTACAATTCTACAAAAAATTCAGCACAATCTCTCTCTTTTCATCAATCTAAAGTTAGTTCCGCAATCTTTTATAGCCCTTTTATCAATGATAATAACGCAAAAGTTGAAAAAATCAGCAGCAGCAGCAGCAGCATTGTGTATGAAAACGAGGATTATGCTGCAAAAGGTTCACGCTTTCCACAATCTACTTCAGCCATAAAAGCGCCCACTGCTCCGTGGATGAAGGGTCCTCTTCTTGTCGAACCCGATCGAATTATGAAACCTACCAAGTCAAGACCTAGAAAAGATTCCACCTTAGACAAAATTGAAGAACACCCTGATAAGGCTTTGGCTGGTAAAGTGAGTGGTGGAAGAGGGCAAAAGGCCATGAAGAAAATCTTTCAAGGCATTGAGAAACTCCAAGAAACCGAAAATTTGGAGGAGACTCAGAAGGTCCCGGAAAATGTTAAATTCAGATTTGCACCTGGTGACTTGTGGGGTAATGCGGACTTTGAGAATGTTGTAGAAGTTGAGGAAGATTCAGAGGTGGGCCCAAAAAGTTTTGAAACTACTGAATTAGATATTCCATTTGGGGAGGTTGAAAATGAAGGGATATTGAAGAAAATGCCATGGGAGAGAGATGAGAAAATGGTGATTAGGAGGGTAAAAAGGGATAAGCAGGTCACCACTGCCGAGTTGGTTCTTGATGGAGTATTGCTAAAAAGGTTGCGGGGTCAGGCTGCAATAATGAGAAAATGGGTGAAGGTTAAGAAAGCTGGCGTGACTCAAGCTGTTGTTGATCAAATTCATCTTGTCTGGAAGAACAATGAACTTGCCTTAATCAAATTTGATCTACCCTTGTGCCGAAATATGGAGAGAGCTCGAGAGATCACTGAGGTTTATGTCTGTTTACCTTTCCTTACCTTTTCTTTATCCACTACCAGTCTATGCTTCTAAAGTGTTCAGTGCTTCATATAAGTTGATTGCTCCATTTGCTTGAGACAGCAAAAGTATAAAATTGAAAAAAATGACCACAGACGCATATTATTCTTTTTATCTTAAACTTTATCGACAAAGTCAGCCCATAAGTCTTCAGTCCTGGTATTTTAGAAAACTTCAAGTTGTACCTTGTGTTCCTAGCTGCATTTGTTATGTACAAGGCACAAACTGAATAATTGAATTGTTCCTCTGATATAACGACTTTTTCACTTAAAAAAGGCCTATGCTTTTCTGTTTATATGATTTAAGTCATTTCCTAGAATAGCACCAAAGTAGGGCAGGGTATCCATGACAACCAAAATTTTTTTTGTTGCGGCTTTTACAAAACAGCTGGATTTACTCCAAACAGCAACTGTACATATGACCTTGAAGAGTTATGAAGTTATAATTTGTTCACGTACGATTTATGCAGATACTAGTTCTCAAATCTTATTCCATATGAGTTGTGGACACTCTTCTGACCTTGTCTGTGATCAATTTTTAACATGATTTTTGCTTTGTTCTTCCCACTGTAACATCCCAATCCAGTTGGAAAGATGTCCTTTCCAAAAATGCATCAAGTTTTCAGCAATCCTCTTACCTTTAGAGCATTTAGCGAGTGTAAAAATAATTTTAATCATGTCCAAATATGTTCTCCCTTAGTTGCTGTTATCTTTGTTATTTCCCTTTCATCTTACCTTAACGTCCTTGTTCTTTCCTTAAAATATTTTTTTAGTTGTGGCCCTGATATTGTAGTATTCCTCTAATCAGGTGAAGACTGGAGGCCTTGTTGTATGGAATAAGGAAGATTTTCTTGCTGTATATAGAGGTTGCAACTATGTACCATACTCAAGAAATTATTCGAATATCAGTCACAAGTCAGTTAGTGATCAAGAAAATCTATCCTCAAATATGAGTTACCAAAATACCTGTCATTTCTCTCTAATAACATCAAGTGGAAGTAGTCAATACAAAATAAATGATGGGATAGAAGGTGATTGGGAAAACTTACATATCAATATATCACTGTATGAAAGAGAAGCAGATAGATTATTGTACGGATTAGGACCACGCTTCGTTGATTGGTGGATGCCAAAGCCTTTGCCGGTGGATGCAGACTTGCTCCCAGAAGTTGCTCCTGGATTCAAGCCATCTTTTAGGCTTTGTCCACCTCGCACAAGATCAAAACTGACAGATGCTGAACTTACATATTTGAGGAAACTTACTCACCCTTTACCAACTCATTTTGTCCTTGGTATTTTCCTTTCCTTTGTCACTGCACTATAACAATATCAACTGAACTATTAGAATTATCTCTTCTTATATACACACACACAGTTTCAAGAGATTTTGTACCTATGTGCAACATTTTATTGTGCTCAATATCTTTTTCTGGATGTCATATCACACTTTCTACTTCTACCAATTTTTCTTCTCATGCATCTGCATGTTCTTCCTCATCTATATATGCCATTGATAAAGTATTGCTAACTTATTTAGTCCATTTAAAATGAATGTATCTTTTAATGTCAAATTGAATTTGGTTCTGATGCTCATTTCCTTCATTTTCAGTTACATTTAAATAATGAAGCTCATTTTGAAGCCCGGGGGGTGACCATAAGATCAATTCCCTACCAGAGGGGAAAAAAGGAAAATAATTGGAAACCCTAATTGAAGACAGTTGGGACTAGAGCAGTTTCCTATTTCAGTATAAACGAACCTCTCAATGTTTTAAATGTGCAAGTTTCTCTCAACTGCATTGTACATTATCTTTTAGAAATGGATAAAATATGATGTGGCACTGAATTTACTGGAAACAATGTGTGCATTGAGTTTAGAAGTACTGAAGATATCTAATTCTAGGAGTGATAATTTTGGATGTCCTGTATCTTGTGAAGGCTAACCACATGTTTATGTGTATTACTGTAAGTAAATTATGCAAAATCAATTTGGTTATACTTTTGATTCAATCAGTGTTCTTGAGGAAAAGAGTTGAGGTTTTTAGTTTGTTGCAAATTTATATCTTGAATCTTAAAGCGTGAACAACTTATTTTATAGTTTCTTTATAATGCTGTCCAACACATTTAGTCAATGCACAGTAGGATGCATATTTGTCTACACTCTGTTTGGGTGTGGTTATGCTTACTGTTCTGACTTACTCTAGTTTTGGTTTCCTGAAGGAAGAAATAGGAAACTGCAAGGACTGGCGGCAGCCATTCTGAAATTGTGGGAGAAGTGTCATATTGTAAAAATTGCTCTGAAGTGGGGAATTCCCAACACAGACAATGAGGAAATGGCATATGAACTTAAGGCAAGTGTGATAAAATGAATTCATCAGTTTTACTTTTTGATTTTGAAGATCTGATTGATGCAAATTGGAAAGTGTATTCTAGACAAATTAACTATTCTACCAAAAACAATGAAGTGAAATAATGAAAATTCGATCTTTAATTAATTTGATTCCGTTTATAGTTACCAAAAACAATAAAGTGAAATAATGAAAATTCGATCTTTAATTAATTTGATTTCGTTTACGCCTAGAATACACTTCCAATTTGCATCACTGATATTCTGAACTGTTGCTTGCATATGAGCCCCATGTAGCATGTTGTTATCTTAGAAGGTTTGCGTTTGGTTGAGCAACCTCAAGTGTGTGAAAACCTACTAACGAGGCCAAGTATGAAATACTACAGCATTGTTCATGTCATATAATCTGCTTGTTTCAATAATATTGCTTCTGCTATTGTCTAGTACTTTATCACCTATTGAAGGGGATATAGTATACAAAAAGAACCTCTTTTCTTTTTCTTTATTGTTACATGCAATCACACACGCTTTTTGGTTTTGATTGGAGCCAATACTTGAGTTTATATTAGCTTCTTAAAAACTTCTTCAAGTAGGAGCATTTTAAGGTTTCATTATAATGCTGTGCTGAGGTTGAATAGCTAAAACTCAGTTTGAGCTGGCTCATTTGCAGCCCTGAAGTCAAAAGTGAATCTAGTTTTTAGCCGAAAAGATTTTTTTTTTTAACACAGAAATACTCATAGTTTGAAGTATATTCTGAAAACATATGAAAAGATCATGTGAATATGTGAAATCTTCGTGAGAGAAATTTCTCAATTGTAACACAATCCCTTTATATCCTAAAGTTCAGTTTTCAGGTATCCCACGCTATATTCTGTGATAATCTCTTTAGGTGAAATGAATCCCCTTAATCTGTGAGGTTATACATATACTATTTTTTTTTTTTTTTTAAATGGATCACAAGATATACCCATTGGTTATTAGACTCGTTATGTTATGGTACCATTTCCCTCCGGGTACTTTTAAAGTGGCTTGCATTTGTTTGTTGGTCAAATGCTGAAAAAACATGGCCCTAGTTGAGTGGCCGAAGTATTTAGTTTTTAATGTCTTATGGGATTGAAAACAATGGTCATCAATTTATCGATTCCTGATGCAGAATCTCACTGGGGGAGTTCTTTTATTGCGCAACAAGTTCTTCATAATTCTCTATAGAGGCAAGGATTTTGTTCCCTCTCAAGTTGCAACTCTAGTTGCTGAAAGAGAAAAAGAGCTCACCAGATACCAACTTCAGGAAGAAGCTGCACGGTTAAAAGCAAGTGATATATCTTCTGTCGCCCACGAGGATATATTGAAGTCTAGCAGCATTGGAACTTTATCAGAATTCCATAGCATTCTATCAGAATGCAGGAACCTGAAAAACGGGAAGACTGAGGTTGAAGTTCAGCTGGAAGCAGAACGGTGGAGATTGGAAAAGGAACTCAAAAATCAAGAGCGAAAGCTTTTCATTGTGAGATCTTATTACTCCTTTTTGTCCTATATTTTTGCATTCGAAAAATTAAATACTCATTAGCTGTAAATTTTGCAGCTTAAGAAGAAGAAAGAAAAATCAGATAAAACACTGGCGGCACTAAGTCAGGCCTGGAGACCTTCTGAGCAAGATTTGGATCAGGAATTGATAACACAAGAGGAGAGAGAATGCATGCGGGAGATAGGATTGAAGTTAGATAGCAGTTTGGTGCTTGGTAAGAAAAAGCTTCTGCTTCTTCTATTTTCACCCTTAGCTTCTTCTTGTTCTTATCATAAAAAAATGTTTTTTAAAACCTTAGGAATATTAAAATTATTTATTTTGGCTTTATTATTATGGATGTATTTTTAGTTGTGAGGAGAACCTGTGTAAGTCCTTCATGACTATAGCAATTAAGTCACGAGATCGGAACAATGTCATAATTTGATGAAGTCAAATTGAGAAATGTTGCAATTACATTCACATAAATAATGTAGCATGTACTTGCTACAAATCATAAAGGTTGCCTAAAGATTCATGCTAAATTAATACCTAAATTAACTCATTTGAATCAATAGTAACTGACGTAAAGATTCTGACTAGAGAATCTATTATGTCAAACAAGACAGTGACTACAGAATGGGATTAAAAATCCCTGTGTAAAGTTTTTGAATGCAAGTAAGTAATGTAGTTGAGAGGGATCTCAAAGTATTGGTTGCATTGTCTACTGTCAGCAATCACATATTTAGAAGTCTTCAGCTGGGCCTCTTTGTTAATTATTTGATTGAACTACTAGTGTATCTCATTCATCAAATGAAGTCGGGAGACACCTTAAAGAAATGGAATCTGGATTTTTTCAGTTTTGACATTTGAGTTTATAGACTGGATCTGTTTGGGGGTTAGAACCAGTATGTCCTTGCGTTTCTCTTTACTCTTAAGAAATAACTATTTTCCTTTCAGCCGTTCATATATCCATGAGCAAAGTAAAGCCTGAAAAAACTAAGTTAGATAAGTGTCAGCAACTAATATAAGTGATAAGCTCAAACTTCTATTTGTCTGTACCTTCAAACTTCCTTGAAATTCAGATAGCTTATTAGCCTCTGCTGTTTTGCTGCTGCCCAGTCCTTTGAATCGAAATATGTTTGCTATCAAGTTATCATGTTCATTTTTTTTATTTAACCTGGCTTCAGGAAGGCGCGGTGTTTTTGATGGTGTAATAGAAGGCATTCGTCAACACTGGAAGCACAGAGAAATTGTGAAAGTAATTACAATGCAGAAAAAGTTCTCACAGGTCCTTTACACTGCAAAACTTCTTGAGGCCGAAAGTTGTGGGATCCTGGTTTCTGTAGAAAAAATTAAAGAGGGCCATGCCATAATTATGTATCGTGGGAAGAACTATAAACGTCCAAAGTTGTTACCTAGAAATTTGTTGAATAGAAGAGATGCATTATCTAGGTCACTTGAAATCCAGAGAAATGGAGTAAGTAAACTAATTCTCTCCTTGCTAATTAAACTGTTTTTGTTTAGACTGACTCGTATGTCTCTAACCCTTTTAACCTTCTGTTTTCCCTGTAATAGTCATTGAAATTTTTTGCCAATCAAAGAGAGAAGGAAATTTGTGATCTGAAACGCAAGCTGGTAAACCTCTCCTATCTTTTAAATCATTTCATTTTCAAAGAGAGATATTAACATCATAGTTCTGGGGATTCCCTTCTCATAAATCTGTTTAATAGAGTTTTAAGTTGATAAATTTTTCCAACTTTTGCATTGTATACGTAATGGTGGATTCAGTGGCTTGTGCCCTTGCTTCTATGATTTCTTGACTGAATAATTTGCAATTTTGCAGGCAAACTTGAACAGAATCAGTGATTGATTGGGTTGGTATTGGACAAGCTGATAGCCATCAGCCAACATATACATCTTAATGTGAATTCTTTTCTTCATTATGGTGAACTAGCACCTATGAGAGAGGGATTTATCCATCAAACTATATAATGCACAGATGAGATGGGTACCACTCACATTTCAAATTACTTAAAAGTTTTCAGGTAATTTTGAGGTGGGAGGAAGTAATATGCTTCACATTGGTTTTAAAACTGTGACTTGTTCTGGATTACCTTTTTGGTCGTTCCATAAAAACTGCCTTAATTTGGATGCCGCATGATGAACCAGCAGGCACTTTGTCAGGTAATTATTCTAACGTCACCTTAAGACTAGTTGATGTAATATTAGAAGATACATTATTATATTTAGGATATTTAATTTAGGAAACATAGTTAGAGATTGATTTCATAGTATTTTGCTACTTCAATTAGGACTAGTTTACACTCAAAAGTGGGCTCATGCGTTGTAATTTACACTATTCAATTAGATTAGATAAGATCAAATTTAATTATTTTGATAAGATTATAGTTTATTAGATTTTGGTTTCTTTCAGTTTCTTGCATTGTAAATAATGAGCTTATTTATTGTAATATTCAACCCTTGAATATATGAAATAAATTGATTCCCCTTTGTCCTCAATTCCCATTTCTTTATCGTTCTTTGTGAAGTTAATACGCTTCTGCGTCATCTTTATTGTAGGGAATTGGCCTTGGAACTCAAGTTTGAATTCGGGGAGACCACATTACTGCAGTTGAGGATCACCCAAGAAGGGATAGCTAATGTTTTCTATGACATGCATTGAAACTGATGACCACACTGTAAGTATCGTGCATCATCTGCTGATAAAATTGCTGGACTACGGAAAGAACTATTGTGGGGATGCTAAGGTTGAAGGGATCATATAAGAAAGGTCGGTGAAACATTTAGCCTAATATTTGCATTGACGTATGTATAAATGACTTTATAAGATATGTGAATGGTTCTGGTGAAGAGCAGTTGAGGCAATAATCATGCAATTGCTGGAATCATATTGATTTGTTGACATTTTCAATATTTAGAAATATTAACAGTCAGAGATGGCTAAGCTGTCTACTTGACTTGATGATATTGTAAATCGAGTTATTATGCTTCTTGGACTTGTACAGATATAAAATTGTCTTGATAAGGCTTGAACGCGGCAACAGAGGTAACAGGGAGTGCTTAAGGGTTAAGAGTGTAGATTTTGAAATGGTAGGCTGTGCCTAACTTGTTCCCCAAAACCTGTTTACTGTGCGAGCGTTTTCCTATTTTTTTTTTTCTCATCAGAGTCGCGAAAAGAACAGCAGGCAGTGTAAAATTTGACCCAGTTGTGTGCCAAAAATAAAAAAATAAAAATGCTGCGTCCTGCCAATACTACATGTCCAAAAAATGAAACTATCTAACTAAAATTCACATTTCTTAAACTTAGCATATAACTCCTTGTCCTTTAAGACCTGCAGAACTATTCTCAAGTGTTCAGTATGTTCTTCTTTAGTACGAGAATAAATAAGGATATCATCAATAAATACAATTACGAACTTATCAAGAAAGTCTCCAAAT
This sequence comes from Olea europaea var. sylvestris, assembly GCF_002742605.1. Lineage (NCBI taxonomy): Eukaryota > Viridiplantae > Streptophyta > Magnoliopsida > Lamiales > Oleaceae > Olea > Olea europaea. The sequence goes on from NC_036246.1 coordinate 6,932,894, forward strand.
ACCCTATTCACCAGATACATAGAAGCTGCTGGGACATTTATTAACCCAAATGGCATTACCAAAAATTCACAATGACCATATCTCGTACTAAATGCTGTCTTAGAAATGTCATCTTCTTTTATTTTAAGTTGATGGTATTCAGATTGCAAATCAATCTTCGAAAATATAGACGCACCTTGAAGTTGATCAAACAAATCATCAATCCTTGACAATGGGTATTTATTTTTAATTGTCGCCTCATTCAACTCTCGATAATCGATACACAGTCTCATTGTATCATCCTTTTTACGAACAAACAATACTGGTGCCCATGGTGAAAAGCTAGGTCTAATAAAACCTTTATCTAACAACTCTTGTAATTATAACTTCAACTCTTTCAATTCAGTTGGGACCATCTATATGGAGCCTTGGAAATTGGGAATGTTCTTGGAATTAAATTAATTACAAACTCTATCTCACGATCTGGTGGTACTCCAGGTAAATCATCAAGAAATACATCCGAAAATTCTTGTGCCATAGGTACATCACTAAGATTCGGATTGTGTTGTACTTCAATAGCCATAACACTTACCAAATACCCTACACATCCACTATTTAGTAACCTTTGTGCTTTCAATACCGATATGGTTGGAACTCTAAAACCTTTTTCGATCTCAATGAATGTAAATGGCTCATTCCCCAAAAGTTGAAGGGTTACTGACTTCCTCTTACAATCTATAGTAGCTTGATATCTTGACAGCCAATCCATACCCAAAATTATATCATAATCTCATACCGAACACAATTAAATCTGCATAGAGCTTTCGATTTTCTGAGGTTATAAACATGTCTACATACTATGTCAAAAGATATATAACACAGGATTCTTAACATACAACACATTAGGCCATAAACTCAAAATATCAGCCCACAAAATAACCATACAGGTCGTCATCCATATATATCAAACTCTAGAATGTCATAAGAGTTCCATAGCTAGCCGTGCTCTCTATGTAGTTCTAGGCTCACCTACAATGCAAGAACTACATAAGCTAACGCTTAGTAAGCAAAAATCACGCATCTTATGAAATGAATAATAATGACGTATGCCACTATGCCATTTACTTTAAACATCACGAAAAAGAAGCTTCATATTCCAATATGCATCAAAGTCGACTCGAAATCATTTCATTTGATGGAATCATTTCATTTGGGGAATGAGCCATTTACATTCCTTTTTCACTCAACGTCGAAAAATCACCTGTATTACCATCTAGTATTAAAGGCAATCTCCATTTAATTACCTTAACACACACAATCACAAAATACATCCATTCACACCAAAAGAATTTAGACGAAATTATTATTTCAAGTTACCGCTGACATTATAAACTAGTCCCATAAGTTTCGCTATTTTTCGTGTCCAATTATGAACGTCATCGTCATCTAATTGTTGTCATTAACTTAGTATTCATTAGAATTTATTTTATAGGGCCAAGAGATGATTACTGGTTATGTAAAGGTTAAAATCACATTAAAAACACAAATTGGCAGAATCTATTTTCAGATTTCTATTACCGTCCAATTATTTTTTTTCAATCTTTTTTCACTCCCTTAACTATATCCAACGACTCCCAAGTTTTTACCACACTTTTATAACATGTATGTGAAGGTAATCATGATCTAAAGTTGTGACAAATGAATTTTTTTTCAGCCTAAAAAACCATCTCTTTTTCACCACGCCAAACCAGGCAGTTTTCCTTTCTTGTGACTGTTTTCGGTTTCCATTTCACTCGCATGTCGCCAATCAGATTCTAGGCTATTAGAAGACCATTTCTATTCTTATAACTCTCATATAACAACATTCATTTATATAGATACAAGTTATATCTTAAGTATTATCCAAAATCAAAGTTTAAACTATTTAAATCTAGCAAATCCTCATCTCTGTCCAGATTACTTTCTTTTAAATTCTTGTAATTAATTACCTCGATTTTGGCATCATAAAATCATTAACACTCCAACCTAATCACAAGCAAATTAAGATGTTCAAGAAATTATAAACCCCTTAAGGAATAATGGATACAAACCTCAAAATCGTGAAGTAACAAAGCTGTCCAGAAATTCCAGCTTCTTGTTTTCTTATCCCTTTTTGCTTCCTTTGCTTTCACCTCCACTTGTGGTTATCTTTGTAGAGTCAAATCTCTTATTTAGGAGTTATTTAAGGAGTCTTGAGGATTGGGGTCGTGAGTGATACTTAAAGGTGAAGGAATTTGTGATTACAAGACAAGTATTCCCCAAGTATGAGGTGTCCAAGTAAGATGTGGCTCATTGCAGCCAACTTTGACTTCTCCCTTGCACCATATGGAGCCATATGTGACTTAGAAGAGTTATAACTACCTTGTGTAAAGTGCTAAGGACTTATAGGACATGTTGGAGGCTTAAGGTTGAAGGAATTAGAGGTTAAAGTGACAAGTCATCACATGTTGAGCAAGTGTTGTCTCCTTTGATTAAATTCTGATTTCCTACTTATCCTTGGAGGGTTTTTTTGTTTTATGAAACTTAGGGATAATATCCCACATATAAGAAGTCTTAAAAGAGTGGTAGATGTGAATAATGCTGAAGAGTGAAGGAATTGACCATTACAAAAACAAATGAATATGCATGACGTGTACTACGTATCAAAGTGTTCCTTATAGCAAAATTCGATTTTACATCTATCCTTGCGGTGTAAATCAAGTGTCCTTGGCTTATTTTAATGTCTTAAAAATTCATTTTACTTGCCCTAATACCCCAAAACATATTAGAGAACCAATTCCTTAACTGTTTATTTGACTACTTACCCGATTGACACCCGATTCTCGACCAATATCAACAATTCACACCTCCATATTTATAACGTCACATGAGACATATATTATTGTGTTGTGATCATGTCACTTTATGCCTCATGTCTCAAATATGTCAATTACCTATCTAGGGTTTAAGGTGACCTCGATTAACCAAATGGAAAGCTTGAACTTTTGTCGATACTAATTTCCGACCTTCTCGATTTTTCATTACTTACAAAACCAATTTCCAACATTTAGTTAATCTAATTTTCTATCATAGCTCAATGTAAAATTCACCACCTAAGTCGAGGAGTCGAAGATTACCACCATGTACAGATTTTAAAGTCTCGATGATCGAATGTATCGTTTTAAGAGAAAGCAATTAGGAAATTGATGCAAATAATATGTGATTAGTATGAAATGCATGAATCATATTGACCAATGCATAACGTGAAGCTTAGGGTATTACATCCTCTCCTCCTTATAAAAATTTAGTCTTCGAAATTTGCTTATCAAAAAGTTTAGGATATTTAACTCGCATTTCATTATCTCTTTCCCAAGTGGCCTCTTCTGTTGACTGATTCCGCCACAATATCTTAACCAATGGAATTTTCTTACTTCTCAGTTGCTTTATCTCTCATTGAAGGATCTCTATCGATTTTTCTTCAGAAGTCAAATCTGGTTTTATCTCTACCGGTTCATTTCTCAATACATTAGAAGGATTTCCAATATACTTCTTAGCATGGACACATTAAACACATTATGCATTTGAGACATTGATGAAGGAAGATCAAACTTGTAGGCAACATTTCCAATTCTCTCGATAATAGAAAATGGACCAATGTATCTTGAGCTCAAATTTCCTTTCTTTCCAAATCGCATAAACCCTTTCATCGGCTTCTCCTTCAAAAATACTTGGTCTCCAACTGTGAATTCTAGCATTCTACTTCTTTGATCTGCATAGCTTTTTTGTCGGTCTTGGGCAGTTTGCATTCGCTGACGAATTTGCATAACAAATTCAGCCATTTTACGAACCATATCTGGTCCTAGCAGTTTTCTTTCTCTAAGATCATCCCAATAAACTGGAGATCTACATTTTCTACAATATAATTCTTCATAAAGAGCCATTCCAATCGTAGCTTGATAGCTGTTGTTGTATGTGAATTCCACCAAAAGTAAAAATTTACTCCACTGGCCTTGGAAGTCTAATACACAAGCCTTCAGCATATCTTCCAATATTTGTATTGTTCTTTCTGATTGTCCATCAGCCTGAGGATGATAAGTTGTGCTAAAAGATAACTGCGTTCCCAAAGCCTTATGTAAGCTTCTTCAGAAGAGAGATAAAAACTTAGAATCCCTGTTTGAGACAATAGATAGTGGCACTCCATGAAGTCTAGCTATGTCTTGTACATAAAGCTAAGCATATCGGTCTATGGAATAAGTGGAACATATTGGAATGATATGGGCTTATGTATTAGACTTCCAAGGTCAGTGGAGTAAATTTTTACCTTTGGTGTACTTCGTATACAACAATAGTTATTAGGCTATGATTGGAACGACTCCATATGAAGTATTATATGGTAAAAAATGTAGATCTCCAGTTTATTGGGATGATGTTGGAGAAAGAAAATTTCTAGGACCAGAGATAGTTCGTGAAATGGCTGAAGTTGTGATACAAATACGTCAGCGAATGCAAACTGCTCAAGACCAACAGAAAAGCTATGCAGATCAAAGAAGAAGAATACTAGAATTCACAGTCGGAGAACAAGTATTTTTGAAGGTAGCGCCGATGAAAGAGGTTATGCGATTTGGAAAGAAAGGAAAATTGAGCCCAAGATACATTGGTCCATTTTCTATTATCGAGAGAATTGAAAATGTTGTCCATAAGCTTGATTGGAATGTCTCAAGTGTACAATGTGTCCATGCTAAGAAAGTACATTGGAAATCATTCTCATGTATTGAGGAATGAACTGGTAGAGATAAAACTAGATTTGACTTATGAAGAAAAATCGATCGAGATCCTTCAACGAGAGATAAAGCAACTAAGAAGCAAGAAAATTCCATTGGTTAAGGTATTGTGGTGGAATTAGTCAATCGAAGAGGCTACTGGAAAAGAGAAGATGAAATGCAGGTTATATCCTGAACTTTTTGGTAAGCAAATTTCGAGGATAAAATTTTGATAAGGAGGGGAGGATGTAACACTCCAAGCTTCACGTTATATATATGGCCAATATGATTCATGCATTTCATGCTGATTACATTGTCATTTGCATCAATTTTCTAATTGCGACTTTATAATTTTTACATGGTGATAACCTTCGACTCCTCGACCTAGGTAGTGAATTTTGTATTGAGATATGATATAAAATTAGGTTAATTAAATGTTGGAGATTGACTTGGTTAGTAATGTAATATCGAAAAGCCCGAAAAATAGTATCGACGAACGTTTAAGCTTTCCATTCGACTGATCGAGGTCACTTTAAACCTTAGATAAGTGATTGCCATATTTGGGACATAAGGCATGAAGTGAGATGATCACGACATAATAATATATGTTTTATATGATGTTATAAATATGGAGGTGCGAATTGTTGAAATCGATCGAGAATCGGGTGTCAATCGGGTAAGTAATCAAATGAACAGTTAAGGAATTGGCTTTATAAAATGTTTTATGATATTATGGCAAGTAAAATGGATTTTAAAGACATTAAAATAAGTCAATGACACTTGATTTATATCTGTAAGGATAGATGTAAAATCAGATTTTGCTATAAGGAACACCTTGATACGTAGTACACGTCATCATGCCTATTCATTTATCCTTGTAATGGTCAATTCATTCATTCTTAAACATTTTTCACGTCTATCACTCCTTTAAGACTTCTTATATGTGATATATTATCCCTAAATTTCATAGACCCCCCCTCCCCAAAGGATAAGTAGGAAATTAGAATTTAATCAAAGGAGACAACACCTACTTAACATGTGACGACTTGTCACTTTAACCTCTATTTCCTTTAATCTTAAGCCTCCAACACGTCTTATAAGTCCTTAGCACTTTACACAAGATAGATATAACTCTTCTAAGTCACATATGGTGCAAGGGAGAAGTCAAAGTTGGCTGCAAGAAGCCATCTCCTACTTAGACAGCTCATGCTAGGAGACTTATCACTTTAATATATAATTACTTCAACTTTAAGGCATCCAACACGTCTTCTAAATCCTTAGAACTTTATATGGGATAAATATGCTTCTCCTAAGTCACAAATGACTCCATATAAGAGAGGAGAAAAGTCATATTTGGTTGCAAGGAGCCACATCTTGTTTGGACGTCTTATGCTTGGGGAATACTTATCTTGTAATCACAAATTCCTTCACCTTTAAGAATCACTCACGACCCCAATCCTCAAGACTCCTTAAATAGCTCCTAAATAAGAGATATGACTTTGTAAAGATAACCCCAAGTGATCGCAAGTGGACGTGAAAACAAAGGAAGCAAAAAGGGATAAGAAAACAAGAAGCTGGAAATTCTGGACAGCTTTGTTACTTCATAGTTTTGAGGTTCGTATCCATTATTTCTTAAGGGGTTTATGATTTCTTGAACATCTGAACTTTCTTGTGATTAGGTTGGAGTGTTATTAATGATTTTATGATGCCTAAATATGGGTAATTAATTACAAGAATTTCTGGACAGAGATGAGGATTTGCTAGATTTGAATGGTTTAAACTTTGATTTTGGATAATACTTAAGATATAACTTGTATCTATGTAAATGAATGGTGTTATATGAGAGTTATAAAAATAGAAATGGTCTTCTAATAGCCTGGAATCTGATTGGTGACATGCTAGCAAAATGATAATCGAAAACAGTCACATGAAAAGAAAACTGCCTGATTTGGTGGTGAAAAAGGGATGGTTTTGAGGCTGAAAACACTTAATTTGTCACAACTTTAGATCATGATTACCTTCACATACATGTTATGGAAGTGTGGTAAAAAATTGAGAGTCGTTGGATATAGTTAAGGAGGTGAAAAAGGATTAGAAAAATAATTGAACGTTAATAGAAATCTGAAAACAGATTCTGCCAATTTGTGTATTTAATGTGATTTCAACATTTATATGTCCATTAATGAACTCTTGGGCCTAGAAAATAGATTCTAAGGAGTACTAGGTTAATGACAACAATTTGATGATGTTGACGTCCATAATTGGACTCAAAAAATAGTGAGACTTACGAGATTAGTTTGTAATGCCATCGGTAACTTGTAATAATGATTTCGTCTAAATTGTTTTGGTGTGAATGGACGTATTTTGGGATAATGTGTGTTAAGGTTATTAAATGGAGGATTGCCTTTAATATTAGATGATAATACATGTGATTTTTCCACGTTGAGCGAAAAAAGAAACTGATATACACTCCGTAGGAGCTTGCAAACACAAAGGGGAAAGGTAAGTAAAAATCTATTTCCAACTACGATGCAAGAACCTAGTACTTGGGATATGGTAATATTGTAATATTTACATAATTTTGATAAGAGGCTTATAGCACATTATATGATGATTATGATCGTTGAGTATGAGGTTGGGGAATCTATTGACATCTATTCTCATTAAATGTGTCATTCATGAGCATTTTCATCTACAAGTACGACATGTGATCATGGTTGAAAATTCTGCATGCGAAACATGATTTCAAAGTGAGTTTTCTTTATAAATGTTTTTATTGACCACTATTAGAGTACCGAAGCATGTGAGGTATGCTTATGTGATATATTTGACATCGCGGGTGATACTTCCTGGGTTATTGCAGAGGTAGACAGAGGATGAGCCTTTAGTGATCACGAGAGAGTGGACCACTCGACCGTTCCCTTGTAATATTATGATTATTGGCGCTGCCGGGTGGGAGACTTCTTGGTTGATCATAGGGACAATTAGGGGATGAGTCTTTAGTCATCACGAGAGGATGGTCCACTCTCCGGTGTCGATTTCATATTGACCATTTGATTATTGATATCGATATTATACAGAGCTCTATTAGGTGCATAGTAGGTAGGTCAAGGGTCCAATGAAATGAAAGGTTTCAAATGAAATGATTTTGAGTCGACTTTGATGAATATTGAAATATGATGCTTCTTTATCGTGATGTTTAAAGTAACTGGCACAGTGGTATATATCATTATTATTTATATTCATGACGTATGATTTTTGCTTACTAAGCATTGACTTATGTAGTTTTTACATTGTAAGTGAGCTTGGAACTACATAGAGAGCACGATTACCTGTGGAGCTCTTACGGGATTTTAGAGTTCGATGTACATAGATGACGACTTATAGGGTTATTTTGTGGGCTGCTGTTTTGAGTTTATGATCTATTGTGCACTCTCTGTCACACTCTCATTCATATGGATAACTATCCATTAACCTGTGTGGGAATGAAATTGATGACTCGACCTTGACATATAATTTCACACAATTTTTTTCACTTGATAAAATGACATAAGCTATGTCTCTATACCAAAATCATGTCGCCATAGTCAAACATATGTATTCTAAGGTTATAAACATGTCTACATGCCATGTTAAAAGATATACAACATAGGATCGCTAACATACAACAAAATAGGCCATTAGCTCAAAATAGTAGCTCACAAAATAACCGTACAGATCGTCATCCATATACATCGAACTCTAGAATCCTATAAGAGCTCCACAGCTAGTTGTGCTCTCTATATAGTTCTATGCTCACCTACAATGCAAGAACTACATAAACTAATGCTTAGTAAGCAAAAATCATGCATGTTATGAAATGAATAATAATGATATATGCCACTATGCCATTTACTTTAAACATCACGATAAAGAAGCTTCATATTCCAATATGCATTAAAGTCGACTCGAAATCATTTCATCGGGCCCTTGACCCACCTATTATGCATCGGATAGAGCTCTGCATAATATCGATATCAATAATCAAATGGTCAATACGAAATTGACATCGGCAAATGGACCATCCTCTCGTGACCACTAGAGGCCCATCCCCTAACTACCCTTATGATCACCCAAGAAGTCTCTCCCTCGGCGACGCCAATAATCATAATATCACAAGGGCACAGTCGAGTGGTCCATTCTCCCATGATCACCAAAGGCCCATCCCCTGTCTACCTTTGCAATCACCCAGGAAGTATCACCCGCGATGCTAAACATATCACATAAGCATGCCTTGGTACCTTAGTAGTGGTCAATAAAACATTTATAAAGAAAACTCACTTTGAAATCATGTTTCGCATGCATGATTTTTAACCATGATCACATGTTGTGCATGCATATGAAAATGCTCACGAATGACATATTTAATGAAAATCGCTGTCAATAGGTATCGCAACCGCATACTCAATGACCATAACCATCATATGATGTACAATGAACTTCTTATTGAAGCTATGTAAATCTTTTGATATTACCACTTCACTATTACTAGGTTCTTGTATCGTAGTTGCAAATGAATTTTTACGTACTTTTCGCCTTTGTGTGTGCAAGCTTCTACGGAGTGTATATCAATTTCCATTTTCGTTCAACGTTGAAAAATCACCTGTATTACCATCTAATAATAAAGACAATCATCCATTTAATAACCTTAACACACACAATCCCAAAATACATCCATTCACGCCAAGACAATTTAGATGAAATCATTATTTCAAGTTACAGATGACATTACAAACTAGTCTCGTAAGTCTCGCTATTTCTCGAGTCCAATTATGAATGTCAACGTCATCTAATTGTTATCATTAACCTAGTATTTATTAGAATTTATTTTCTAGGGCCAAGAGATTATTACTGGTTATGTAAAGGTTGAAATCACATTAAAAACACAAATGGACAGAATTTGTTTTCCGATTTCTATTACCGTCCAATTATTTTTTTTCGATCCTTTTTCACCTCCTTAACTATATCCAAAGACTCCCAAATTTTTATCACACTTCTATAACATGTATGTGAAGGTAATCATGATCTAAATGTGTGACAAATGAAGTTTTTTTCAGCCTCAAAAACCATCCCTTTTTCACCACTCCAAATCAGGCAGTTTTCTTTTCTTGTGACTGTTTTCGATTTCCATTTTACTAGCATGTTGCCAATCAGATTCCAAGCTATTAGAAGACCATTTCTATTCTTTAACTCTCATATAACAACATTCATTTACATAGATACAAGTTATATCTTAAGTATTATCCAAAATCAAAGTTTAAACAATTCAAATATAGCAAATCTTCATCTCTGTCCGGATTATTTTCTTTCAAATTCTTGTAATTAATTACCCCGATTTTGATATCATAAAATCATTAACAACAACCTAATCACAAGCAAGTTCAGATGTTAAAAAAATTATAAAACCCTTAGGAATAATGGATACAAACCTCAAAATCGTGAAGTATTAAAGCTGTCTAGAAATTCCAGCTTTTTGTTTTCTTATCCCCTTTTGCTTCCTTTGCTTTCACGTCCACTTGGGGTTATCTTTGCAGAGTCAAATCTCTTATTTAGGAGCTATTTAAGGAGTCTTGAGGATTGGGGTCTTGAGTGATACTTAAATGTGAAGGAATTTATGATTACAAGACAAGTATATCCCAAGCATGAGGTGTCCAAGCAGGATGTGGCTCCTTGCAGCCAACTTTGACTTCTCCCTTGCATCATATGGAGACATATGTGACTTAGAAGAGTTATAACTATCTTGTGTAAAGTGCTAAGGACTTATAGGACATGTTGGAGGCTTAAGGTTGAAGGAATTAGAGGTTAAAGTGACAAGTCGTCACATGTTGAGTAGGTGTTGTCTCCTTTGATTAAATTCTGATTTCCTACTTATCCTTAGAGGGTTTTTATTAAATTTAGGGATAATATCCCACATATAAGAAGTGTTAAAAGAGTGGTAGATGTGAATAATGCTTAAGAGTGAAGGAATTGACCATTGCAAAAACAAATGAATAGGTATGACGTGTACTACGTATCAAGGTGCTCCTTATAGCAAAATCCGATTTTATATCTATCCTTGCAGGTATAAGTCAAGTGTCCTTGGCTTATTTTAATGTCTTAAAAATCCATTTTACTTTCCCTAATATCCCAAAACATATTATAGAGCCAATTCGTTAACTGTTCATTTGATTACTTACCCGATTGACACCCAATTCTCGATTGATATCAACAATTCGCACTTCCATATTTATAACGTCACATGAGACATATTATTGTGTTGTGATCATGTCACTTCATGCCTCATGTCTCAAATATATCAATTACCTATCTAGGGTTTAAGGTAACCTCAATCAACCAAATGGAAAGTTTGAAATTTTGTTGATACTAATTTCTGACCTTCTCGATTTTCCATTACTTACCAAACTAATTTCCAACATTTAGTTAACCTAATTTTCTATCATAGCTCAATGTAAAATTCACCACTTAGGTCGAGGAGTTAAAGATTACCACCATGTACAGATTTTAAAGCCTCGACGATCGAATGCATCATTTTAAGAGAAAGCAATTAGGAATTGATGCAAATGACCATGTAATTAGCATGAAATACATGAATCATATTGGCCAACGTATGACGTGAAGCTCAGGGTATTACATCCTCCACTCCTTATAAAAATTTCGTCTTCGAAATTTGCTTACCAAAAAGTTCAGGGTATTTAACTCGCATTTCATCATCTCTTTCACAAGTGGCATCTTATGTCGACTGATTTCGCCACAATATCTTAACCAATGGAATTTTCTTACTTCTCAGTTGCTTTATCTCTCGTTGAAGAATCTCTATCAATTTTTCTTCATAAGTCAAATCTGGTTTTATCTCTACCAGTTCATTCCTCAATACATGAGAAGGATTTCCAATATACTTTCTTAGCATGGACACATGAAACACATTGTGCACTTGAGCTATAGTAGAAAATTAGGTTAACTAAATGTTGGAAATTGGTTTGGTAAGCAATGCAAAATCGAGAAGGTCGAAAATTAGTATCGACAAAGGTTCAAGCTTGCATTCGGTTGATCGAGGTCACCTTAAACGCTAGTTAGGTAATTGACATGTTTTGGACATGAGGCATGAAGTGACATGATCACAATGCAATAATATATGTCTCATATGACGTTATAAATATTGAGGTGCGAATTGTTGAAACCGGTTGACAATCGGGTAAAAAATTAAACGAACGGTTGAGCAATTAGTTCTACAAAGTATGTTGGGATCTCAGGGCAAGTGAAATAGATTGTAAACACATCAAAATAAGCCAATGACACTCGATTTGTACCTACAAGGATTGATATAAAATCAGATTTTTATGACAAGTAACCATCTCATGCTTGAACACCTCGTTCTTGGGATGTTTGTCCTTTTAACACTCAATTTCTTCAACCTTAAGGCATGATCTCGTGTAGGATGGATATAGATATCTTATAAGGCATAAATAAATCCAAATACAATGGTAGAAATGTCAAATATTGTAGCAAGAAGCCACCTCCTACTTATTACTCACCAAAGTAGTTTGATGTGGTTGCATCCCACAAAATTCTTAGTCTTTAAGCAAGAAACACGACCTCAACCTCTTAAGGACCACTTATTTACCTCCTAAATAATATATTAGCTTCCTTATCTCGTCGCTAAGTGATTCCAAGTGAAAAAGAGAGTGAAAGAGTTAAAGAGAAATAGAAACAGGAAACTGGAATTTCTGGACTGCCGAGTTACTTCATGGTTTTGAAGTTTGTATCCATTATTTCTTAAGGGATTTATAATTATTTGAACATCTGAAATTGCTTGTGATTAGTTGTGCCTATAAGCACCTACTTGACCCTCTCGTTTGCGTAGAGCGTTCTGTTCCATGGAAAATGTTCTATTTTTAAATTATTAAACATTTGAGAAGTTGCCCATCTTCTTCCTGACTTCAAATTTTATTTTCCCCTACTTTCTCTTATTTGCTTGTGCGATGTATGAATTCTTGAGAAGAAAGGAGCCACGAGTCTCCCGAGGATCCCATGAGTGAATTAAACTTTTTTGATTTGAAGTTACTTGTTCCTTTGTGGATCCCTATTGCTATTAGTGCCTCTTGTTACCAATTGTTGACAAAATACTATTGATGACAAAAAAACTTGACGCCCCATCTCGAACCTACCTCGCGAAGGGAAAAATAAAAGATTAAAAATGTTTTTATTTCTACACAATTCATCTATTAAAAATTCATTTTCAATTTGTATTTTATTCTCTAATAATGACATAATTTGAAATTTTGAAAATGTAAAAAAAATTAAATGGGGCAACAAGTTGCCCCGCATGCACTGTCTAAGGCGGGACAGGGTGAGGGCGGGGCACCCCACCTTGAACACGTCCCGTTGCCATCTCTACAAAATACTTTGTTTCTTTCCACATAATTCAATAAGGCCAAAGTCTGAAATTTTTTGACGCTAGTCTACATCTAAAAAGAATGTTTCCAGGTTTAATGTCAAAATGCATAATTTATTAATTACTGTGTTGCAACCTCCATGAAGATACTCTAGACCGTGCGCGACCCCAATTGCAATCCGGTTCAATGTTTCCACTCTAAAACGGCATTCTGTATTCAGCGATCCACTCTTGAAGATTAGTTCTCTTCTATTTCTGTCCTAACAAGACCCAAAGAGTGACAATATTGAAATGAGAAGTTCTACTGATGCTACCAACTTCATCCATGAAGTCTTCTCCGTTTCCTTTCTCTCGTTCAAAATCTTGACAGCATTCCTTTGTATACACTGCCATATCCTCCTCGGCCAAGCTTATCAGAGAAGAATTTGGTTATGTTTCTTACTTCTGAGTAGTTATATCCATTCGGAGCAAGAGATCCGTGGTTGAGTAAAAATTTTCCACGTTTTGTTTGTTTTCCTGTCCAGATTCACATGATCAACACCGTCTTTTCAGGAAGCAGAATACCAAACCAAAACATTGAACGACTTAGATGGAAATGTGAAACCGTGATATTTATGGATATATAATGCTTTGAATGCAGCTCTCAAACAGAGAATTGGACAATCAGTGTGTGTGCATGCACGTTTAAACTTTCGTTCCAAGAAGAATGAATGAAAAATTAACTTTCTTACCCCTTCAGGTGAGAAAAGACGTAAAAAAAATGAAAGAATAACAAGAACTGGAAGTAAACAATTGGAGGGAAAAAAAAAAAAAGGTGTTGTGTATACCGTTCCTGTCATTGGAAGTAAACTCATCAGCACAATAACAAGCAAACAAGGTAGAATCCACTACTCCCACAAAGCCCGCCTGAGCGGACCCAATTTTAACAGATGATATGAATTGGCAGACCACTGCAACAAGAAGTCACTTGCGACAGCATCCTGAAGAAGCGCAACTGAGGCAGTTGGAAGTGCCAACAAATTCCCAGCCGTAGATAAAATTGATGGGAAAGTAGATACTACTGTCACATCTCTTATCAAGTAGAAACTTCCACTTTTGGCGCCATTCACATTGCAACTGAACTGATTAGGGGAGCTGAGTAGGCTGGCAATTAACCGAGGAGCAACCATGGTATAGAGGAACGTTTCTGTCAGTGGGAGGAGAAGTAAAGATGTTGAAATCCAAGGTGCTGCTGCTTTTCTTTGGTGGAAATAATTTTGCCTCTTGGTCCAGAGAAAATTCGAAGGAAATTCCTGTGCAATTCTATTGGACAAGAAGTGCATTTCTAAGCTAAATAATAATATTACTAAAAAATAAAGGATTAGATTTCTACATCGCCAAATAAACGTTGAAAGTACTGTCTGTACCTTCCCTCTATCTAGGCAACTGATTTATGAAAAAAACGAAAAAATAAATTAAGAGATTAGATATTGGAAGCAGTCACATAGATATTGGTGAACAGTTCAAGGCTAACAGTATGTTTAACATTTTGGAACAGCAAACCTGAAAGGAGGGGGAAAAAATGAGACTAATATACATATTTGAAGATATGAAAACAGCTGAAACCGCATGTCGCTCACATCAAAGTTATCCACAAAATTTTCAAGAGAAAAAACAAATGCACAAGTTCTTATTTTCCTCTCGAGGTCATCCTTCACCCTCAAGCTTATACGATCAAAGATAACTTATACCATAAGCACTCACGAAATGATGCAGAGAAACCCTGATACTACTCTCAGTTGAGGAAGGTATGTAAATTAATGTGCGTTAAACAAATCACCATATCAAGCCTTTTTTCCTCCTCAACCTGTCAGCACGGTCTGTACTCATTCGAGACTTTTCAGGCTTGCTCAACTTCTTTGACTTGTCAAGTCGACTATCCAAACTGTTCCTAGATAAATCCGGTAGATCTGTTTGCAATGTGTCCGTGGTATTGCTAGTGGTTGATTTATTATCATTGTCAGAGTCTAATGATGCAGTTTTAGAACCATCAATAGGTGGCTTCGATTTCCCAAGAGCCAGCACAAACTTTTTCAGATGTTTAATGAACTCGGGATAAACTTCCAGATTGCAATGCCCACCTCCATTTATCCATATAGGTTCATATTTTACCTTGCAAAGCTCCCAAAGCTGCTTCCCGTGGGAGCAATCAACAACTTCATCTGCCGTTCCCTAGATATTAATTTAATAATTATTAATCATTTATCTCATAAAAGATTTAATAACAATTTAAAAGCGACTGCTACCTTTTGATTGCAGATTTTTTTAACATATTTTAGATATTTTATGCGTAACAATTCTTACACAATCTCCAGTTGAAGAGAAGAGTCAAGTACCTGAACTATTCATGAAGTTTATGATTGTATATGTTTCTTCTAATATCCTTCTTGAATTAATATTCTTTTAAGCCTAAAAAGCTAACCAAGAAAAATTAAGGGGTATTGATGCTGCCGGTCTAGTAATCATTAATTATCAAAGATCCACTATAAATTACAATGATATAATTGTCTGGAGACATTATCATTTAACATTTGAAAGACAGCCCATGTCCAGAAAGTCATTCCCTAGTTATGTAGAGTTATGTTGGTCTGTGTAATTTAAAATCTTATTTTCTATTCCCTTAGTTCATCAATTGATGTCTTTATTAGGGAATAAATCACTCATCAATTAAAGTCTATGGATGAAATAACCAATATATAAAAGTTTGAGCTACAACTTTTTAACAAGGTTAATACCTATCAAAAAAATACTTTTAACAAGGTTGAACTTTAAAGATGGATACCAAGTCTTTAACATAGTATCAAAAGTCATTAAGCTGAAACAAGATATTCTATTTGTCTAAAGCTCAAATGAGCATTCGGATTATAAAATTCATGTGCTAAAACAAGCCATCATCTTATAGGACACGTTAAAGGATAAATTCCACATCGTTTATAGACTAAGAGCTTGGCTGCTCCTCTTTACAAGGTTTACTTTTTAATATGAAACTCCAAGTCTTAAAAAGTCTAATTTCAAAAAATATATAGATGAAGCATCTAGGCAAAAACATTACTCACTGAAAGAGGACAGTAAACTACTAATTAACATGCAAAAATTTGCATGCCAGTCCGCAAAATTTATTTCTCCAGATATTTATGAACTGTGATTCAGGGATGGGGAAAAATGTCTAGAGAAAACTGAGAGTAAGAAAACTTACATGAATGACAAGAACTGGACAGTTTATTGCTCCAATTTTATCAATATTCTGTAAAAAAAAATAAAAAATTGGAGAAACGATACATGTCAATATGCAAAAATCAGGAACAAATGACACGACAATGAATTGTGAAGTTACCTTGTATATATCAAACCAATATGTCCGCTTTACAGGGTACAACACCCTTAACCCAGACAAAATTGGGCTATGTAAAACAACCCCTCTCAAGTTTGGTACGCGTGATGCAAGATCAACAGTGGGACCGCTACCAACAGACTGACCATAGAGTATTATTTGTTCGTCTTTAACCCCATACTGCTCCTTGAGGCATTTATATACAGCATCAAGGTCTGCGTAGGTATTACATTCAGTTGGCTGTTTCCAGAAACAAGTGATGGCTGTGTCATAATATAGCATAACTCAACAATAAAATGTTAAGAGAAATATTCCAACCATGTCAAAACCTAAGTAAAGAGCAGCACAAAAACAAGCAAGTGATCCCTTACCTAGAGCATGCTTGGCTAAGCGTAAAAGTTAAAACCTACTTTTTAGTCATTTCTGTTTTCAAAATCTCTTATATATATATATATATATATATATATATATATATATTAAAAATTAAAAAATACATAATTACGCATATGCTTCGCATAGGCAACCGTATATTTGCAATACTCAATGCTCGACAACAATGCATTGTTATGCATTTTAAAACTTTGGTCAAGAGTATTCTATTTGTCCACTTTTTAAAATTTAGGCCCCGTCTATATTTGTAAGAATGTGAATGAAAAATATAGTGGTTACGAGACCCTCACAAAAGATAGAAAATCAAGGGCTCGTTTGGTAGGGATTTTGAGAATTGATTTTTTGACTGTTAAAAGAAAAGTGGGGTCCACATGTGAGAGAAGAAGTCAAAAATTACGGTTTGAATAGTAAAATAACGGTCAAAAAATCAATTTTTGGGGCAAAAAATCTCTACCAAACGGGGCCCAAATATGGTGGCTTGATGTGATGGATAACGGTCATATTTGTCCGATGTTTAAAAACTGTTTGTCAGAAGTCTGATAATGCAATGAAGCTCTAATGCTGTGGTTTCATATTGCAAGAGGTGGAATCCCAAATTATTTACAAACTATTTAAAGTATCTGAACATTGAAAGAGAAATAACAATAAAAACAACTAAAATCAAAGTGTCATTCAACAACATGAATCCTTCTTAGCCATTGCACTCTGTTCATTGCTAAATCTAGTTGGAGATCAAAGTTCCCTATCAACTACAACTAGCAGATTACTGCTTTAAAAATATTGTTATTAAACTACCAACACTAAAAAAGCGACAACTAAAAACTAAGCGTCATTCAACAATATGAATCCTTCTTAGCCATTGCACTCTGTTCATTGATAAATCTACTTGGAGATCAAAGTTTTTTATCAATACAACAAGCAGAGTATTGCTTTAAAAAAATTGTTATTAAAACCAATACTAAAAAATATTCCATTAAAAATTGAATATCTTTACTTGCTTTATGTAGCATCACAATCGACTGCATTTTCCTAAGGTAAACAATTCCTTATGTTGTATCCCAAAAAACTACTACTGACATAAACCTATGTTATTACTTATCTCACTATTGATGCTAAAAACAGCCAGTCAAAAATATCTGTTATATCACATCAGAAAATTCTGCAAACACTAAACCAAAACATGTCATCTCCGAAATCACACAAAGCCAATTGAAGACACTCTGTTTGGGGTGGAGCAACAAATCTTGTAGAAAAGAAAAGAAAAGAAGAAGAACGTGACAGAGGATTCTATGCAACAATGAAGTTATGATACTTGCGTCAATAACATATGTCCCTCCTAATTGTAGAAGAGACAAAACCTAAAGAGAATGCATAATTGAATAGTGTAAGGAGTAAGTTAACATTTAGCCCCCGTTTGCCCCCATTCTTTCCAAAATTTAATGGTTGGAATAACGTTTTTTTTTTTTTTTTTTTTTGAAAAAATGTATGGTTGAAAAAGAATGCAAAGTTTTCAATTTACATGTAATATTATTTTATGGAAGATTGTGTGGTTGAAAATAAGAGAGAAAAAGAACGAGAAAGAGAATGGGGGCCAAACGGGGGCTTAAAACTGTTGAAAGCATTTGCAACTTAATTTACTGCAGGTGACCCAAATTTCGAGTACATCAAATTTTGTTAGAGAATTGAATAGCATCAAAATGTATGCCTTTGAAGGATCTTTTTCAGGTGAAAAGAAAACAGAGGAGGAGGATATTTACAGAACAAGCATATACTGCAGTTTAAAGGGAGTAGGCATCTGACCTTTCCAGTGGACCGTCCGTAGCCCGAATAATCATACCTGGAGAGGATAGAAGAATCACTAGTCAGTAAATTAAACAACAATCGAGACAAATTGGATAGTTATATTTTTCATTCTTAAATATTTCATAAACGCCATATGGATGAACTTTTGGAAAACAAATGAACAGCTTCTGGACAGAAATTGATTGATTTAGATTGGATCGACTACAATTGTGCTTAGGCTAGAACCCTATAATTTCAAATAAATCATTTTTCCACCCTTTTTGTAATATCAAGGAAACTATAATGTAATCACATTTAAAACAAAATAAGCAAGAAACAATAGACAGTCAAACACTGTTCGCAAGTGATTAGAACCATAAAAAAAAATAAAAAATGTAGTTTTTATAATTACAATTACCAATTTTTATAGTCGTTATTAGCTTTATGATAAACAGGAATCCAAAATATTGAGAAAGTGGTCCCTGCTTATCAAACAAAAATCTTTATCTGCCGTTTCAAAGCTGATAATTAGGTTTTGCGCAATTCCCATAATAGTACGCTGGGTAAAATTCCTGCTTTCAGTTACTTGCACGTACTCATTCAATATTGAATGCATCAAACGTAAAACAATTTTCATAAATATGCACCTCAACCATTAACCATATCTCGTTTTTACCCTATTCATATTAAATTTTATATTACCCTTAGAATTCTTGGTAAAGGAATAGAATTTGCCATATTTACTAGTTATATGATGCAACACTCAATTTTAGCTCCACCAATTCACAAGCAAAAATTAGTTAGGAGAATTAGAAAGGGCAAATTTGCGGCAGATCAAACAAGAAAAGGCTATTATTTCATTGCACTCATCCCATCAAATTAAGAAACCAAATCCTACTAAGAGATAGTTTTTATTTAACCAAATCAAATCATAAAGAGGAAATATCAATATTGACATGCACAACTCACCATATTAATGGGAAAAAAGCTCTTAAATAATCAATCTTTATAACATTCCTATAGCTAAAAGCTCGTACGCCAACCAATTAGCAGCTGAAAAATCAGAAATTACCCCATGAGATTTACGCGTAGGCGAAGGCTGAGCTCCACGAATAACTCGTACATCTGCCCCAAATCGGCGGCGTTTCCGTGGGAGTATAGCAGTGTAGCGTTGGCCTTGTGGTGGGTGACGTAAACCGCCACGATATCGTTGCCCCGCCGGGTCCTCAGCTTCAAAACTTCGACTTCATCCCTCCGTGGTACCTCCGGTATGCAAAGAGCTCCACCACACGACTCGTCAGCCGCCACCGTATACGACGGCGGGGTCGGCGGGAAGAACGCGAACTTAGATGCGATCGTTGAGGTCACTCCGCCCATTATTTCCGTGAATTAAAATATCCTCCTCCCAGCAAATAAATTTATCGCATACCTGTTGTTGATAAACAAAGTAGCAACCTTTATCTTTTTTTTCTTGTATTCAGATCTTCTTTTTGGCTTTTTGCAGAGAAAATAAACAAAGAGATGAAAGGTGAAACTGCGGGAGGAGTCTTAGGGGTGGTGGGGGAGTGGCGCGTGGAATGGAAGCGCGGAGATTAACGAGTAGGGTGCTGAATTTTCAAAGGAATCTTCAATATCTAACTGGAAATTTGGGATTTTCTTTTAACATTAAATTACAAGATTTAGGTAAATTTGGTCATACAATAATGGATACTTATGCCCTCTGCCTGACGGCGCTTTGTAGAGTGGAGTTCGTACGTGTATATAGTTTCTGGTAAAAATATGTAACTGAACATAGGTAGGTAAGTTTATACAAGTTTCCAGATTCTTTTATGCTTTTAGGGTTTCTTGGATCTAAGAATGACAAATTGGCTCGTCGACTTGGATTGTCCGTAACTCAACCTGAAAAAAGTCCGAGCTGGACTGCCCGTGGCTCGGTCCTGAAAAAGTCCAAACCGGCTTGGCTCGTAGCTCGAGTCGAGCACCATCTTGAAGTGTCGGGCCGAGCTTGAGCCGACCTTTGTGGCTCACGGATCGGCTCAAAAAAAACAGCCAGCTAGCCAAGCCTTTGTTTTAAAGGCAATTGCCTTCATGGAAAAAATTAAAAAAATTAAAGACAAAAAAAAAATGATAAATAAACCTAGCTGGCTAGGCTCCGCTCGGTAAGGCCAGAGCTGAAAGCTCCAGTTGAGCCTTATTGTTTTGGTCGAGCTTTTGCTTGGCTCGACTTGAGCCAATAAAAGCTCGATATAAAAAAGTTTGAGCCTCATTGTTTTGGTCGAGCTTTTGCTCAGCTCGATTCGAGTAAAAAAAGCTCGATATAAAAAAGCTTGAGCTGAGCTCAAGCTTTGAGTTTCGACTCGCGATTCGGCTCAAATCGACTCGTTGACACCCTAGTTGGATCCCAATTTTTAAAGAGAATAAAATTTATAATATTATTATTATTTTTTGGGTAATTAGTATAAAACGTCTCTACCTTTCAAGATTTTTGTGAAAAACGTTCATACTTTTTGTTTTTTTGGTAATTTTCACTCTCACCTTTACCTTTTATTGTAGAAAATATCTGTTGGATATTTTGAATGATGTTGAGTTTTTAGGATCGCGACCTACAAGCTTTCCTATGGAACAAAGTCTTAAATAGCTTCCTGATGATGGTGATCCATTAGATGATCCGGCCAAGTATAGAAGATTGATTGGTTGATTGATATATCTTGTTATTATACGGCAAGACATTACATATTCTGTCCATTTATTGAGTAGATTTATACAGTCACCTCGAAAGCCTCATTACGAAGCTGCCCTATGGATTTTGAAGTATCTAAAAGGCACACAGGGATAAGGCATGATGTTCTCTTCTCAAAATACATTGAAGTTGAAAGCATATTGTGACTCTGATTGGGCTTGATGTCCAACTACCCAACGTTTAACAACTAGTTACTGTGTTTTCCTTGAAAATTGTCTTATCTCATGAAAAAGCAAACTTCAGAAAACTGCATATTTATCTTTTGCCAAAACCGAGTATAGATGCATGGCAACAACATGTTGTGAGCTTACATGACTACAAAACCTTTTTCAAGACCTGCAAGTTCAAATTCAAGGGCCAATTACATTGTTTTGTGACAATCAAGCTACTCTTCATATTGCAGCAAATCCGGTATTTCACGAGTGAACAAGACACATCGAGATTGACTATCATTTTGTTTGAGATAAAATTATGGAAGGAAAGATCATAAAAAAGTTTGTTCCATCCATGTCACAACTTGCTGATATATTCACTATAGCTCTCGAAAAGGAAAGATTTTACTCTTTGTTGGCCAAGTTGGAAATTCACAATATTTACTTACCAACATGACGGGGAGTGTTAAGAAAATCAAAGATCCTCACCATGATACTGGTCAATATTATAAATGGATCTAATTAGGTAACAAATATATTGTAATATATCAGTTTCTGTCTTTGTAATACAGCATCAATTAGTAGCAGATTTATAGGAGTTAATTGATAGGCTGAGAAGATATAGATACATGTAACTTATATACAAATATTCATTGATTAAAGCTATTCATTCTTCCAAATTTTACAAAAAGAGCATGAGTAAATCGAAAGTGCATTTGGTGCATAGTAGTGAACACTATGATAGACAAGATTTTAAATTTCCTTATAGTTTTAATATTGTCAGCAAGACTCAAGACATCATATTGAGCATGCCCAAACAAGAGAAAATAAATTCATAGAAACCAATTTCTGTTAAACAATTTTGTAGGCTTGCAAAACAGTCAGTTCTTTTCAAGCTGGTAAACCTTAAGAGAAAAAAAAAAAAAAAATCCGTCAGTATTAACTTTGAAAAAACACATATTAGATACAATGTTAATAGAAGAATAATTTAAAAAACAGCTCTACTTTCTACGTACATCCTTTAGAAGCTTAAGATCAGTATTAGCTGACTGTCAAAACCGTATACTCAGTATAAAAATGAGACGTGCAAATAGATGAAACATAATCACCAAAAAGAAGACTGAAAGGATTTCTCATCCACTAGAATTAGTTGTAGAGATGCTAACCTATTTATCATTGACAACTGAGATGCTAACCTATTTATCCGTGACAACTGAATCCGGTGACGATGGAGCAACGCTACCCTTCAAGGGTCCAGCCTCGTCATTTATCAACATCTCAACAACCTTTACCTTGTGAGCGTCCAAATCCCCATTCTGAATTCCTCTCAAGACCTCCAGCACTTCTTCCATTGAAGGCCTCATATCCCTTTGCTGTTGCAAACACTGAAAAGCCAATTCCGCGACTAATGTAGCCATCCTTCTCACTACACTGTTTGTCTCAAATCCAAGACTTGAATCAATTAACTCGTGCAATGTGTGATTTTGAATCTTGTTGACCGCCATGATAGCTAAGTTAACATTTTGGCGATGTCTGTTGGTATCCACAGCTTGTAATGATGATATAAGTTCGATCAAAACCACTCCAAAGCTATAAACATCGCTCTTTTCTGTGAGTTGATAGCATTGGTAGTATTCAGGATCAACATAGCCAGGTGTCCCTTGTGGAGCTGTTGACACGTGTGTGACGTCGTTGGGGAACAATCTGGAAAGCCCAAAATCGGCAACTTTTACATGAAAGTCATTGTCAAGGAGTATGTTGTTGGTTTTAACGTCACGGTGTATTATATCTGATTTGTGGAGATAAGCCAGTGCATCGGCTGTTTCAATGGCGATATTCAACCGCACAGTCCAAGATAGCAAACCAGAATTGGCACGTTTCCCATGGAGATGATCAGCCACTGTTCCATTTGGTATATATTCATAAACAAGAAGCAGTTCTCGGCTTCGTTTTGAAGTGCATCCATATAATGTCACAAGGTTTTGGTGCCTCAACCGAGTCAGGATCTCAACTTCATTCATGAACTGCTCTACACGCTTAAAATTATTTTCGTACAAGCGCTTGACAGCAACTACACGGCCATCAGCTAGTACCCCTATTAAAAAAATAATAATAAATAAAAATATCAATAGCTGCACAAACTGCTGCATATATCCAACTAACAACGGATCCTGCTCATACCATAGTATACTGCGCCAAAGCCACCATCTCCTAGTTCTCTAGAAGGATCAAAATTATTGGTAGCTTCTTCAAGTTCATTATAGCTGAAGACCTGCACACCGAAGTAGGAGCTGGCCCTACCAAAGTCAGATTTTGAAGAGGGATAAGAGGGGATGCTTCTGGTAAAAGTAGTCGATGGAGGAGTCGAGATGCTTTTGCTTGAAGGAGGAGGTGGAAGGTCATTGCTCACAGTTTCGGTATGTTGTGCAGCAAGCCGTTGCTTTTTCTTCTGTCTGTAGTGGAAAATCAACCAACCTAAGCCAACACCAGCAAGAACTGCACCTGCTATGGAAAGGCCTGGAAATGAATGTAGAGAGAGAGGACAAAGATTATTATTTAAATCGTCGCGTATTGGTATATAAGTCAATATTTTTTTGGTACACAGAACAGGATCATACCGACATTCATTCCTGTTTGGTTTGAATTACCACTACCTGCAGCAGTAATTAGATTGTAGAATGTTAGTTGAAAACAAAGTGGATTAAGTATAGCTAGACATGGAGAATTAGTTCATCTCAATCTGTCCTAAATAATAGCACAAAAATGTTTGAGGCTATTAAAATCACAAAAGTGCAAGCAACAAAACACTATCCAAAATGTAGACAAAGCTGAATGGGATTGACAGCTTAATGACAAGGATGTGAAAAGAAACTTGTTCACAGCTGCATTTCCCATTATACAGGACTTATTTGTTTACTGTTTAGATTGCGATTTCTTGCTCTTTTCAACTTCGTTCCACAGTGTGCGCTCCACAAAACTTATCTATACAAACACTAAATGTAATTCAGATCAGGTAACATAAGATTACTCATATCATCGATGAAAAATGGAATTCCATGGTTGGTATAAACTGTATTAGATCCCATAACAATTTTAGTTGCCATCCATCATTAGAATAGTGTGTTCGGACAAGATGACAAGAGGTAAAAGAACAGACTGAAATAATTCTCGAGGACTATTGAAGGGATGGATGGATGAAGTCCAGCATCAAATTGCAGTTGTAAGAAAGAGGAAATACAAATGCTTTGACAAGTGGGGGAAAAAACAAAATCAAATATATAAAGAAATCAGGATTCAGGCCATCTGCAAAATGGAATTCAAAATTCATAAT
>NC_036246.1:6962577-6985970 GCF_002742605.1 Olea europaea var. sylvestris
ACACATTGGCCAAAGATTTCGTTATCGACTTAATTGAATGAAACGCAGATCATAATCTCCTACTAACTAAGAGTGACGAATCCTTTATTGGTCAATCACAACCTTAATACGATTCTTGACGTACCCGAACGATGTCGTATTAGCGGCCCTCTGCAGAGCAACATCCAACACCGTCAAAGTATGACTGTCCTCGTATAAGGTACCATGACGATCTCAAGTCTAATGACCAATTCCACTACCGAACGTTAGAGATTAACCACTGACACTCAAATAGTTATCTATATGGAATCTCTCGCCGGGTCTCCAACGTTTTGTTCTATAACAAAATATCCACGTGTCATTTAAGTATCACCACACTTTAACTTATGAGATCAGCTACTTATTTCACAAGTAAGAAATGCCACACGTGATGATCTATCCGTAATAACGATATCCGTATCTCGTTATCACTTACGACCACGGACGATTTAAGATTCAATCAGATGTAATTTGTATCTCACAATCACAACTCCTTGTGATTAACAAATTACGAAGATTTGAATTTACGGACTCTATTATTTATTTAATTGTCTATTAATTAAATAATAGAGTCCGTAGATTCAAATTTTCGTAATTTGTTAATCATAAGGAATTGTGCTATTAATTAAATAATAGATTTGTCATTTAATTACATTAATTATATATAAAAGTATTTATGTCCAAAGTTGATTGGACGTAGAGCATAATACTTACAAAAACCACATGATCCCTTCTATTCAATGCATTCATTGCGATTTTTGTCTTCCATCTTCCATCTGATCTCAAAACCCTGCTGGATGACTTGATCCAACGTTGTAGAATTCAGGAATCTTCCAGCTTCTTATCCATTTCCAGTATTCACAAGTACCGAAACCATTACACTTGCATTGCATTTTCCAGGGCCTTGAGTTCCATCCTAGTGGTCCTTAGAACCTGCGTATTTCTGTCTTAATTATTGTAGTTTCGTTATCACATTCAAGTTTGAGCCTGGGATGACAGCATTCCCGAGGCCCGTTATTTCCTCAAAAAGGGTAATCAATGCCAGTGATTTTCCTCAGTCCAACAGATTTCCACAACTTTTATACTGTTCATTTTCATTACTTGACAGTAGAGTAAAATGAGGGAACAAAAAAGGTACCTTTGCGGAAGCAAATGAAGGAAGATGTAATAAATCCGTATGAAAAAACAGGCAAGTGCATTCAAGAGTGGGATGGTAGCCCTTTTCTTTGACTTCATTCAAACTAAGGGTCAAAATGCATGTCAACTCATCATCTGTCAAACTAACTGTACATGTAGCATAACTCTTTTCATTTATAGCCAATCTTGGTTTAAATAAATAGAGTTACAGTAACTTATCGGTTGTAATGGACATCCATAAAAGATGCAAATTTCAAGAAACAACAGGAAAAGTATAAACTCAAGGCCAGTTTACCATGTAAGTTACGATGATACACAGCCTGCAAATTCATTCACACATCTTATAATATAGCAATACAACTCTTCAGGTGAAGTTCTCTAATTAGCATTTAGGGGTGGGCACACCGCAGGTGCTGGCAACCCTTCTGGCATCGGGAGAGTTAACATACTGACTCAGGCTTGGATCTTTTATATACCCACAAAGGCAAGGCTCCTGCTCCTTCAGCTTGCTGCAGCAGGCATCCGAGGGAGGCAGCGATGTCATTATCGCCCCGGCGCATGAAATCAGCTCCAGCAATTAACCGCCTCGGTCACGTGCAATTCGCCTAGCAACAGAACCGCAACTGCCAAGCAGAGTGCAATATTAGCTGTTTTCTTCATCTTCAAAATGCACAATGGTATGGACTAGAGAAAGAATAATGCAGGAATAGGGAGGATTAGACAGGAAAGTTATGTAATTGATGTAGTTTGGAATGAAGAATTATACTGCAATTTATAGAACAATGGGGCTAATGTTTAGGATAGGTCAATTAGTGTGCATAGGAAAAGGTCCCAATTCAACTAACAGATTAAATTCATGTTTGGTAGGTTATTAATTCAAAATATAAGTGATTACTTCGGTATCAGCGCTTAGGGTACAATCTATCAAGTGTGCCCGGGATGTGGCTCGGGCATTGTAGGTCCGGACGCCTAGCATGAAAGAGCCTTCTCTAATTGTGAGTTCTATAGATTTGTTAACAAGTACAGTCGTGTGGATAAAAAGAATATTTGAGTAAAAGTGATTAAATTATAGGCACCTATTAGTCATGCATTTCCAGGACGTGGTAATTTAGTGTTTCTGTCTCAATTATTGGAGTTTCATTTTCACATTCAAGTCGGTATAATCACGTTCCTTGGGCATGTTTTTTCCCTCAGGAAATATATATGTGAGGAAAAAAATGCACTATAATATATTTTATTAATTACGGAAAGAATAAAACAAGTAATCAAAATTTGCAAATACATAATAACTGATAAAAAGGGCATAGATTTGCAAATCAAGGCCTTTGTATTACACAATGTCATTAAAACAGGTTCGCTCTTTCACCATAAGTGCTTTGTTGAACATATGTCTACGATGATACAACAGAAAAATTAGTAATAACTGAGCACTTAAGTTTCTACACCAATGAACTAAATTTGATTTGAACTATCACCAAAACTCTTGACAGAAAGTGAAAAATTATGAGCAGAAAGAAATTGGAAAAATGAGAATTTTTGTGTTTGAAACAAAGGAAAAAATCAAGGCTCTAATTGGTGATTCAATGGATCGAAAATTCTAAGTGTTAAAATCATTAACAACATCATTAACCGGTGTAATCTTTCCACTAAAAAGCAATAAACACAAGAGTTTCAGAAGTTCGAAAAGTCAATTTGAAGAAAAAAAGAAGGAAATAATGGCAAAACTTCGAACCTTCGAAAGGGCCAATTTCAATTCAACATTCGTGTACGCAGATTGCCTTACACACAAGCTTAAAGGTATAAGGTTCTAATTCAGTTCGTGATTTGCACTACCTGTGCATGCATGTAGAGATAGCCCCTAAGCTATACATGATTACACCACTTTAAAGTGCGATAATAAATTAACTAGTTGTTGCCCTTTAATTTTAATTTTTCTATGTGAGACAAGTTAAAATAGTTTTCTCCTCGATCCACTTTGAGCTCTAATTTCTCCTTCACTCGAACATTTTTGATAAGTAAATATATGATTTCAACGTTCTTAAGGAGTAGAACACAAATAAACTTTGATCTTCCAATATGAACGATTATACCCAAACCAGGCTCATGGAAGCCATTTTCCCAACAATATACATGTCAATCA
Source organism: Olea europaea var. sylvestris (assembly GCF_002742605.1). Taxonomy (NCBI): domain Eukaryota; kingdom Viridiplantae; phylum Streptophyta; class Magnoliopsida; order Lamiales; family Oleaceae; genus Olea; species Olea europaea. The sequence goes on from NC_036246.1 coordinate 6,965,873, forward strand.
TGAGGACAGAGAGAAAGTGGGGAGGCATGATACGAATTTGATATCACCGCAATAACGAACCCTCCATTGTCGTATTCCTATGCAAAAGAGCTACTAATAATAAAAATCATATGCTCCAGAACTCATTGTACATAGATGTAACATATATCTCAGTAAATCATTTTCAAAACACTATAAGCCCTATATATTTTTCAATATAGTTTCCAACCTCATTCTCTTAAATGTCACATGACCTATGCAGAAGTGACACTGGTACTTCTTCCAAGACTAGTTAGAGTTGGAAATTGGAGAGAGAACCGTATTCGAAAAAAGATCTTAAAAGAGGTAAGTTTCAGATATCAACACACAGTATTAAAAGAAAAGGATAAATCAAAGCCATTTTATGAGATGATTAATGGAGATACGAAGCCAGCAAATCCATTCATCCTTTTCCAATGTAGCACTCTTAACGCTTGAGGTGAAGTTTTCAGATTAGCACATAGGAGCGGGAACACTACAGATGTTAGCAACCCTCCTGGCATTGGGAGAGTTAATATATTATCTCTTTAATACTCACAAAGGCAACGTTCCTGCCCTTCATCCGACGGTGGTAAAGACAACATTATTGCCAACACTCACGAACTCAGCTCCAGCGGGCTGCAATTGATAGCCTCCGTCGCATGTAATTTGCAAACAAAAAGAACCACCACTGCCAAGAAGAATGCAAAACTGGCTGCTTTCTTCATCTTCAAAATGGAGGGTGGCATGGACGACAACAAAGTAATGCAGAAACAGAGAGAGTCGGGCAAGAAAGTTATGCAATTGTTGTATTCTGGAATGAAGAAATGTCCTGCAGTTTATAGAACACTTGGTCAGAAGCTTAAAAGTTGACTCAATGAAGCATGTTTAGGACGTCTCATAAATGATGAGAATTAGATATACATAGAAATGAAGAAAGGGAAACGATGTCAGCACAGCACAAATACAGCCCTCTCAGAAATGTGGGCTTGCGATTGCATGTTTAGGACGTCTTCATAAATGATGAGAATTATATGTACATAGAAATGGATAAAGGGAAATGATATTTGTACAACCTGCGATTATTTCAATTGCAGGCACCACCCCTTTTGTGTGAGAGAATTGACAATCATGCTCTTCAATATGTTGTACCTATAGCACTGCATATGGAGAAATAATCGAATGAGTACCGGTGCTAAGCTTACATTAAGTGCCGTGAATATAATTTTTGGGTCCCTCAAAATGTAAAGATATTTTCAATATTTATAAATCATATATAAACATGAGCTTAACTGATGCTAGGCTGCGTAGGAAAAGGTCCCAGTGGATGAAACAGCCCATTAATGATCCTCGAGCGTTCAATAATAGAGACGATCTGTTGGTAAGCGCAATCAAAACCGGATTAAATGCAAAGTCATACTCTTTACAATCACACACTAGACACGTTTTAAGGATGAGACTGTATCGACCGTTGCTATATGCAAATATATTTTCTCAGCACTCAAAAAAAATAAAATAATAATAATAATAATAAATGAAGAAGATAAGCCCATAGCATCGTTTCACAAAATTCTCTGTCTACCTTGATTCGGTGATTTTTGTAATTGAATGTAAAAACTAGCGACTATTAAAAATAGAATCTGGGCACGGGTGGAAACAACTGCTGGAAGAAAACACTCCCAAGCATTCAGATCTGGAACACATTCCAGTAGAAGAGGCATCTTATACAGATAAAAATAACATAAGTTTTTTCCGTTAAATATGCAAAAATTCTCTCAAATTTTCTTATTTTTTGATTTGTCATTCAGAATCTCAGATGATGCACCATCCTAAAATTTCCAAACTGATGATGGGAAAAGTACAAAAAAACTGCTATGTCGTTACAAAAATTAAAACATAATCAAATTGACCACGGTATTGTTACACGACTGCATTTCCTGTCTTCTTCTTTTCCCATTCCTTCTCAATGGCTAGGGGAATTTTCCTCATTGCTCTTAGTTTTGCCCCGCAGCATATCTGTAAAACCACCCCTCATAATCCGCCTAAATCTCGTGTCTTCAAGTACGGGCTGTGGAGCAGGCTTCGGGGACTCAATTGTCTCTGGTGGTAGCGCTCCTAGTTCATCACTTTCCTTTCTCCCTAGTAACCCACTCTCACCAAAGAAATTGGTAACAGATGATGCAAGCCCAATGTGAGCACCCATCACCTTACTAATGGTATCAAATGTTCCACCCGATCTTTCCCTCAATATTATTTCAAGAGCTTCCTTGTGTGCTGGATCGAGAGCATCAGGGTCTTTCAATAGATTCTGAATCGCTGGTAAAAGGAAATCCCTAACACAAGAAGAAGGAAGGTCTGCAGAAAGAAACAATATCAATAAGTACCAACAGTGTACAACCGCCTAGCAATAAAAGATTTCAGAAAGAAGCAAACCTGTTGCATCAAGAGCCCGAATGGATTCACAAAAGGCATTTGCTCTTTCCCTCCGGCGCAATAAATCATTTGAAGGGGTTGGTGAGGCTGTAAATTGAAAAATCTTGGACAAGAGATGTATGCACAGTTAAAGAAACAAATAATTCACTAGTAGGAAAATGAATGAAAGAAGTGTATTCCTAATTGTTGAAATAAAAACTCAAATGGAAACAAATAAGCACCACCAATAAAAAGGTTCAAGGATATATTCTCGAAGCCTATCTGTTGTATGTGGTACAGCCAAAGTCAGTGCACGAACCACAGCAATGGTAGCTTCAACTGATCCATCTTCAAGAAAAGAGTCCATTTGAATCCGTATCTTGTCAACAATCTAGCAGAAAACATTTTTCAGTCAATTGATATATAAAAGCTCCACCAAGTCAGAAAAACCTTGATTCTAAACATACATACCACGTCACTTTTAAAATGCATTGCTACACCTCCAAAAGCATCGATGCTGGCATATTTTACATTTAGGTTTTGATCAGAACCAAGAGTTACAAGAGCAGGCAATACATGAGTTGAGGCAACCTTTGCATCAATATATGGCACCTAAGAGACCAAGACGTCACAGAGTTAATGACGACCATGAATTTAAAAGGAAATGACTGCTATTTAAAAGTTAAAAGGACTCACAATGACTTTCAAAAAATGGGCTGCTCTGATTTTCAAATTCACGTCAGAACTCACAACCAATTCCCAAAGGATGTTAAATATCATACTATGATGTTCTTCAAAAAGGCTGCATCATGGAAATACTACAAGATAATACACGAATAACAGAAGACGACATAATTTCAATGAATTGAAAAATAATCTGACTACACCAACCAAATAAAGCGGACAGAATTGACAATCTCATGCTTTGCTGGCTGACCTTCCAATCCAGAACTTCGAACCAACAGGTTCCTCAAGTACTGGGTCAATTCCTCGTGCTTGCTTGGGTGTCCTAGCACACCTGCCAGCAGAACTGGGAGGACACACATTGTAGCGAGTCTCTCGGCCACTAAAGTTTGGGGTTTCAAACCTGTCATGATGGAAGAAACAATGCCTATAAGATAGAGCTTTATTCTTAAATACCAGTATTGGTAAATATTCAGAAAACCATTGCCTCTTATTCTTGACTGCACGGTGGATGGGAAGAACTTGAAATCAGCATTTTCACCAACTGCTACCAAGAACACGGGAAGCATGATGTTTGTCAAATAGGTTTCCCCAAACTGTTCAGTTATCGACAGCAAGATCTGCAGAAATTACCAAACCTTGAATATTTCAGAAAATAAAAAAGAAGCATTACAGTTGAAAAGAAAATGAGATGACATGGAAAACAAATCACCAAAATAAAAATCCTAGGGTGACCAAAGTACCTTGGTAATTCTATTTCTTAAATTATCTTCCTTCTGGGGCAATAGAGAAGCCAACCGAATCAAATTGGGATAACATTCAATGTGCAGCCACTCAAAAGTAGGCCATTCCACAAATCCCCTGACCAAAAATTGTTAATATATAAGCGCGAACTGCAAAAAATAAACACTGCTAATCCATAAAAAAATACATTAATAGATGTTCATGGTGAAAGAAGCAGTAAGGAAGACCACTAGATAAGCTTACCCTGCATAGAGTTCAAATAAAGACACAGTAAATGATATTCCTGTGGAATCTGCAACTTCTGATGAAAATGGACAAGTCTTAACAGCTTTCTGGTGAACAAATGGAAGTAGTTCCACAAGCAAGCGCAAAAGAACGTCAACGTTCCAACGTTCTCTTTCACCTAAAACACGAAGTTGTGATTCAACAGAACCTTCAACTCCTGAAAGAGGTGGACAACGCTGGAAGAAACATCATGTCAGACACATATTGTGTAAGAATTACTAGATTAAAGACCACACACACACCTGAGCAGAACCCAAAATATGAGAGAGTAAAACTTGCAGAACATGATCCAGCTCGCTTCCCCAATTTATTAGAGCAGGAACTAATTCTTTAATTGTAGTTTCAACAACTACACCAGATGGATCACAAACCAATTGAAACATCATCTCCTCAACCTATCAACAAACAAGGGAAAAGAATTGGAGAAACCTTTTTTTGTAAGTTATCATATTATGACCAGGGGAAATGCTCCATTCCCTGGATCACGGAGCTTACATTGTATAGAATTCTGTCAAGTCAGATATCTTCTCCATGATTGCCTCGAAGCATATTTAGTGAGGCTGACCTTGAAATATTTGTCAGTATTGGGGAAGAGTGGCAACAACAGGGCCAGATTATGAGCAGCAGCCTCCCGAACCACTACAGCAGAGTCCTCAATGAGCTGTTGCACTATAGATAAGATGAGAGAATCACGGATCTCAGGCCGTACAAATTCTGCAAGCTCACCACATGATTGAGCAACAAGCAGCCGACGTTCTTCATATATGTGATTGATCTACATGCAATTGAATCAGCAATCAGACTATAGTCTTCTCACCTAAAATAGAAGAAATGACAATGCCAGGAAAGTCACAGTCAGTCTTACTTGTTCCCAACATTGGGGCAGCAGTTCTGTTTCTGTTCTCAGCTGTCCGACATTCTTGGCAAGAGTAACACAAGCCTTAAATTATAGAGAAAATTGTCAGAATATGTTGTTGCAAGAGATTAAATTCTAATTTCTTCGCTTTCAGAATCTTACATCCATTATAATTCGTCTCTGGTGATCATCTGGACGCTTGATTAAGTTAAATAATGTATGGGTCAAAGAATCTCGCATGGCACTATCTGGATGGCGCTCAATCGCACACATTATCAGAGGAAGAAGTTCCTATAGTAGAAGAAAACCAATCATATGCATGACCACCATAAGTATAGAAGAACATCAAGAGTTGCAGTAACCTGTAGTCCCAGCAAAACGATATTTTTGGTAAACATACACCAAGATAGAGTGGCAAACCTCTCGATGTTGGATTAAAACATATGGTACAATTTTAGGCAATGAGTCTGAAAGTATCTGAACAGTTCCCAAACCCTGAGAAGGCAATAGTAGTTGTAGATGTTAGTTTGAAGCAAAAACTGCTGGTAAATAGTCACAATTAGAATGTTCTCAAGCATGACAAGTTCTTCCAACCTTTCGAGCATTTGATTCAGCATCGAGATTTTCTGATTTCGAAAATAAGCCACCAGTTTCTGAGGGTGGTTTTCCATTGTGCTTGAGGAAATTTTCAGCTTTTTCAAGAATTGTATTCTCGTCTGAAGAAGTTAATATCTCTCCTGGCACTTTCTCGGGTTTGCTGGTTGTGACATCAGACTCACATTTCCCCATCACTTGAGTATTGGTGCCTAGTAAATCTGCCGATGAGGCATCAACTGTCAATGGCAAAATATTATTTACTTCTGATTTATCAATCTCATCTACTGTCTCTTTACTCCCTTTCTCTTGCTTGATTGACTCTACAGATTCAGTAGACACAAGATGTTTGGCCTTCAACCTCTCTATTTCATTCCGAAGCAGTTGTATTTCTTCAGACTGGTTCTCTAAGGACCACGATTCCCCCTGTACAGAGTCACTTGTCAACAAATTCCGTCCAGAACAAGCTCCTTCTATTTGCATTTTTAGCGAAGTGATTTCAGCTCTACAACCATTTAGTTCTTTCCTTTGACTCTCTAAAGTCTGCTTTAAATCCTGGACCTGAGATACATACAAGATCCTTGTATAAAAATGAGCATGTGAAAACCTGATCCAGGAGAAATGTTCGAAGAAATTACCAGAATTTCTTTATCATTTATTTCTTTTTGTAGCACCTCCAATGATTTTTTCAATGCCATGGCTTGTGCATCAGAAACTCCCTTGCTTTTTAGCAAGGACTGGTTATCATTTTTCAGTCTTTCATTTTCCTTCAGCAAAGGTTCAAGCATACCTATTCTCTCCTGCAGCATATGGCAGCCATCAGCATGAACAATTTGTTGAATTTCACCCATCACAAAAATGAATATGCTACTCGAACCTCTAAGCATTGAACAGTCCTCAGAAACTCAAAGAGAAATGTTTTCAAGCACTTATCCTAAATAATATGTGATATGTCTAGTGCAGTTGCCACAACAGGATGTCCTTCCGCGCTCAACAGTGGGACTGGATCCCAAAATTAAGCACTTTTTGGGATTTCCCCCCTACAATAAGGTTAAAAAAGGGAGGAAAAACTGAAAAATAAAAAGTGCAAAGGCCACGTCAAGTTGCTCTAAGGATCAAGAATCTAATCTCCATTAAAGAATCACTACCTGACAATCTTTTAAACCATTTTTATTCTCTAACATGGGTCTAACTGCTTCAGAATTTTTTAATCCAGGGGACTGAAAATTTACGGAAAATCAGCATCCCGAATCTTAAAAGATATATACTAATATTACATGAAAGACAGACTGTTCAAAATCATCTGAAATTTTGATGATTTGAATTCTGCCAGTTAAATTGATCACCAAGAGTTGATTGCCAACTTCAAAATGAGTTAAAACTAATCAGAAAGCAAAATCCAGAACCAAGTAAGTTGGAAAAACAAAATGATTAACCAAACGATCGAAAAGACAAACAGTATCATTCGAGTCACGGCAGACTACAGCAGCAGTACAAAACAAAAGGCATGGCACAAGTAGGATTGAATCTAATACTTAGGAGTTGAGCACTAATTGCTTCAAATTTATCAAATTGCATCGACTCATCCCTTATCACTTTAAGCAAGAGTGTAAAGTTCCCTTTTCCATGAATATTCAGTAAATACCTCAGCAGCCTCTGTTGTTGATAACAGGTACTTGTAGTAATAACGACGCAGTGCATCTGGAACACGTGCAGATGAGTTTTTCCAGGAATCCAGATTCTGATTTGTGACCTGTTATGCAGGCAAAGAAAATATTACAACAGTTAAACAGTATGTTCATGTGCACATGGAAAACAATATGTTCACCCAAGATAACTATCACTTGAAAAACTTCTTAAAGAGAAGATTATCCAGACAATCAACTAATAAGATGCAGGTGCTCAGCTACTTTTGGATAATGAAGACCAGCACCAGAAAAACATCACACTGAACTGGGCACTAATGGGATGTACAATGTTCCCGAGGAACATACTCTATTTGATAGACTTCTTCATTTGAAAAATGTTATTATAAAGATAGAGCTTAAAATTCCAGTGTTGAATCGACATTACTAAGATCAAGAAAGATAACTTTCAGAAGTTCTATTAAATCAAAGTAACATATTTCCATTTCCAGTGAAAGCAAGGAGAATGTATTTAGCTGATAGGTAAGAAATAATCGCCTGGAAACAGGCAAGTTCTGTGGCAGGTCGTCCGCATATGAAGTGTCATAGATCATTAAGTTTTATTCACCAATTTTTTTCTCATCTTGCCTCGTATACAAAAGCACTTATCTGGTATGTGAAACTTTTCAAATCCTATTATCAGATTATCAGAACTTTGCATCATATTTTCTCAGTCAAAGTGCATAAGTTGCTTCTGCTATAGCAGAGCAGCTTCTTGTGAATAACATACTTTAGACACCAACTACTAGATAGGGCATGGCAGAGAGAGATAGAATTAAATACAACACATGGACTAAAGAGCAAAAAGTAAGAACTCAACTGCAGGCAACAGAAATCAGAAGGAAATAACAAGATTCTTTGCTTTAAGCACCTCTTCATAAAATGTCATGGCAGTCAAGCGGTATCCTGCTAAAAGTAAATATTCCTTTACTGCGCAGTTCAGATCCTGTCGTTCACTGCCCTTCAGGGGTCCCAAATCTGAGAAAGCAATGTCCTTCTGTGGTTGTAAATCTGGTTCATGATTTGCAGAAGCATCTATCTTCGACTCTGTGAAATAGATTTGGGCATATAAATACACAAAAAGGAATAAAAAATAATCTCAATATTTGACAAGACTAGGCAAGTGAAAACTACAAAAACTGAAGTATTAGCAAAACCTATAGAACTTATAATATGATCTCATATTGGGGAAAGGACGTCTGAAAGCATATCTTATCACCCCTGTCTATTGGATTTTAGAGAAAGCATCTAGTAATTCACACAAAAACCTATGAATTTGTAAAATAATAGCATGAGGAATACTGGTTTAAACCATAAGACACATTGTACAGTTTCAGTAAATTACCATGTGACTCATCCAAGCTGATCTCAATTTTCTTCTGTGTCTCAGTCCTGAGTTTAAGAAGATCTTCTCGAGCTAAACGAAGCTCATATTCACTGATTGCCAATTTTTCTTCTAGTGATTCTTTTTCTTCAAGTAGACTCTGGGGGTCCGCAACTGTTCCAACCAAACAAAAAGCAAGAATTTTTTGTTAGTTGGTTACACGTGATATCACACAACTCACAAAATTCAGAAATTTCAAACAAGAAGAATTACAAGATTTAATTTAGCAGCTAACAGTTGTACCATCAAGTGTAAAGTGTCGACTAATACTATGCCACAAGTTTTGAGATGAAAAATGGAGCTGTGAAAATAAATTGGCCACTTAAACCCACAAATAATGACTGAAACAATATTCAGTGAATGGAATACTTGGCATCTTATGAAATTTTAACTTTATCCTCATCTCAGGTTTCCTGTGAAGCACAGACCCTCCAAATAGGGCACAATGTCCATGTCTCACATGTGTATCCAACGCACATGGGAAGTAATGTTTATATATTTTTAAATTAGGAACTCCTTGAGTCTAAATCATTTGACTAATAAGGATATCGAGTTTTTAAGTTGGTGGATTGCCACATCACGCATACAACTGACTTTTAATATATTGTTCGCTGATAAAATGCTAATGCTTTCCTCAAACTGCTTTCTCTCCTTCCCATTTATCATTAAATCTGGTAAATAATTAACAAAATTTGAAATGTTACAAGGAATAAAAGCCCTGAGCACATATCTGCAAGCAACAAAATTACTGTCAAAACTCAATTTCAAGTTAAAAAATGTATTTGCTTTTAGTTATAGGCTTCAAAATAGTATTTCTAGCTTAATCTCAGTAATGTTGAAATACATAGTAACACATTGGCATGCTCCATTAGGCTCAAGAATATGCTTCTAAGCATCTTGATAAAATACTAAAAGAATACATTCTTTTTGGATCAAATTTTCTTTATCAATCATGGTGGTTTCTCTAACTCCTTAATTCTGGAACTTATGTGAGATTACTTAAATTTGGTGATTGAACCATAACGTGACACTTTCCTCGTGTATTAATTGAATCTTTTCTTTGTCCTTTTTTTCTGAGTCTTCAATCATCTTTATGTGCCGTCAAAAGTTAAAGCTGGTTCCACAATAGTTTCATACACTGTAATACAAATCCTAACAAATGAGAAATGTGCAGCCTTCTTTATTTTCATGAAATTAATTACTATTTAGTATCGATTAATTGTCAGCTCAACACCAGAGCAAATGTCGGAAACACTTGCACTACCATTAAACCATCAATCTACACCGAAACCAATAAAGCAGTTAGATCTATCGACAATGTTGTTTAACAATAATAATAATAACAACAACAACAACAGAGAAAACAAGACATTCCTAAATTTTGTCATCGGACAAAACTATATCAAACCACAAGTAGATTATTAGAGAAAATCACATTAACGTAATCAAATAACACCACGAATTTTGTTTTACCATCAGAATGAGTCAGTGCTTGCACTAACATGATGGAAAAAAAAAAAAAAAAACACACACACACACACACGGAAAGAGATAGATAGATAGAGAGTATGCAAATGTGAGGCAGTATACCTCGAAGGGAGTTGAAGCGAGAGATCTGATCGGGAGGGAATTGAGATGGATCGGAAAAGTATTCCTTGAGGCGGATGGCCTGATCGTCGCGTCCGTCGTCGAGCAGCTCGTGGAGAAGCTCGAACGCCGACAGCAAGTAATTTTCTTCCAACAAGAAATTAACGACGCAATTGCACAGCGACGATCTCTCCACGTCCATTTCAAATTCTGAATATCAATTCGATTCACAATTGAACCCAGTACATTCTGATTTTAGGTTCTCGCGAGATCTATTCAGCGTGGAATTACGAACAGGGCAGAGTAAGAAATTTTCAATACGGGAGAATCGTCTCGTAAATTTATGACACCGGAGAGGTTGCGATTGTGATTGGGTGCTACGTGGGTACATGGGTTATGACCGACATTTAAATTTGTGATCAGATCAGAACTCACATGGTCAACGCTTGTGATTGTAAAGTTGCACCACAGAACGGTATATTTTACTGAAATATTGAAAATTCCCAGATAGTTGAATGGGGAGCTCATATCCAATTACCCTTGAGAAAATTTTACGATTTAGCCCTGTTTGATATCAATTTTCCACCTTAAAAAATTAAATTTTTTTTACCATTATTTTATTATTTCAACTGTTATTTTTTACTTTTCCATTCACAAGTGGAACCCACTTTTGTCGAAAAAAATCAATCATTCAAATAGCCCTTAATTAAAGTTTGACATGCAATTTTTGCAAATTGATTTAAGAAAATCATAATTGTAAATTAAGCCCCAGTTTGACAACCATTATTAAAAAAAAAAAAAAAAAAAGATATTTCAAATAGTGAATTTTTAGAGAATAAAAGTATGAAAAAGTTTTGAATTTACACACAATTTTTTTTTTTTTTTTGGTGTAAATATGTAGTTGAAAATGAGCACTTAAAATAAAGAGTTTTCAAATAATAGTTGTCAAATAGAGCTTAAGTTAAAAGTAAAATACAAGTTTAATCATGAATTACTTAAAAACATCTCATATCAGATAGAAGGAATCCAAGATGGCAAGAAAACTTTTTATCTAAAGTTTTTCACGTTTTAAAAGATGGTTCCAAGTGTGCATTGTCTTGGTTCCAACAACTAATTGCGATTTATCATTTTTGTTTTTCATAGTTTAAATTTCTGTAGTATTCCAATCCCTTGCCCCAGAAAATACAATGTTTTGAATTGGAAAAAATAAGAACACAAACATGTTGCTCACCTTTGTTGCTAAATACTTTTCGAATCTGCTTCAATTCATCACAATCAGAAGTATGCTATAAGCATATAAAAACATTGTCTTCTCCTTATTTATTTCCGATTTTTGGACTATGAAGCAAATTTTGATGGTCGAACGCCCTTGAATTGGCAATGTCGACTAGTTTTGCTGGTTTGACGAATATCTTTCCTTCATAATCATGATTACATTATAGGCCTGTTTCTTTCGAGGTTATGAAACTACATTTGAATAGAGTGAATAATTTTCTAAAAATATTGTTCGATTAAAATACATTTTAAAAATGCAGATCTTTTGTGACCTCTTTAGGAAGCTTTTCTACTAAAGGAAAGAAAAAGCTATACCAAACAAGACCTGGATTACGATAAGATTTTGGGTTCAAAACTTCAATTAGATGTTGCTATGATATTAACTTTGAATCTATAATAAAGGCATTCATCGCGTAATACAGTCAATGATGGATGAAATACTGTAAATAAGTGCGTCTTACCATTGAACTTAGGATTTTAAGGGGAAAACATGGAGAAAATTTGAAGTTGCAACAATTTGGACATTCCGAAGAATTACTAGCATGCTTTTATTGATTGATAACAATTTCAAGGTATCACCCAAATGTTGAAGTTGAATCCATAAACATTTCTGTAAAATTTGGAATCTCATATTCTTAAAGTACATAAAGAAGAAGAAGATAAGAGGAAATAAAGAACCCATATAAATAATAAATAAATGAACAAATGGTCCAAAACACAGATTATTTGTACGCAGTTCAGACAAACTGAATCAAACCAAGCAGAGAACATCAAGAAATTGACATCAAATCACCAGTTTATTGAAAACACCTAGAATAGTTTTGTCAAGATTTGAATGACAAAAGGTGAAACCTCCATAATTTTCTCTCCCTTCAAAAATGACACCAAAGTTCCTCACTCCTTTTTTTCACACAAGAAAAAAACTGCACTCCAAATTATCTTGTTTCATGCTCAATCATTTCTTAGAAGTGAAGGTATTCAGTTTTATCTTTCAGATGAAACTACTGAATACACTTGAACACCGAAATATTCCAGTGTGCCTCATCACTTGACATGTGTGAGACTTCTATGGAAGCACAAGCTCAAATGCAATATTGTGAAGAATTGAATAAATCGTGTGCAACAGAAATAAATCAAACCAGATCCCTAGAATGCCATAGAGTTGCACAAAAAGAGAATTTTTCTTACATTGAAACCTGCAGTTTAATGGCCCTGGGAGTTTATCTTAATCAGTTTATGATCATTCACAAGATTCGTAGGGGCACAACCTCTAGAAAGCGAAAAAGCTCTCCACAAAGAGACGAGGGACAAACAAGTGCAGAAATGTGATTGTGTAATTTCTCTTGCTTGAACAATAAGAAACACGCAGTTCAATCTGGCTATTGGTCCATCTTGGGATAGAAGGCAGGCTAACTATGAAAATGAAGTAAATGTTTCAAGAATTTCCAAGTCTTTTTAAAATTCTGATGTAGTTTTCTTCGTAAAGGAGTAGAAAGGAGTCGTGGGAAGTATTTTAACCTCACATAAGCATCAATTCTCATCAAATTGATGGGGTAGTAATTTACCATGTCAATAAAATTGTTGACCTCTTTTTCAAGTAAAATGTGATTCGTAGAGTTCTGAATACAATCTTGACCAAATGCTTCTAAGAGAGTAGTCATTTCACTGGTAGAAAATCATCAATACCTAGGACGTTCATCCATGTTATGAAATTCAGTTGAATTACTCATTTATAATTTAAATATGAACCCCAAACCAACTGGAAATTGATAAACAATATAAATAGATAGATAAATAAACACACAGGGAGAGAGAGCACTCCTACAAAATTTTCTCCTTCGTTAATAGCATCATTAATTATGCATTGCAGGCTGATGCTTAGAAGTGTTTGGCTGTCGCTGGACTGAAGACTCTGAAAACAACACAGTTGCACCTTTTGTCAAGGTATCATACAGAGGAGGCAACACAGGTGCTGAAGGTTGAGTTTTGTATATTGAGCTGTATGCAATATCATCCTCAAATTCATTGTCATGAGTCATAGTGGCCGCTGTAGTAGGTGTAACTAACTCAGAAGAATTTGGTGGCTCAGGACGCCCAATCAACTGTTGAGAAGATATACTAACTGGTGTTGCAGCAACATGACCACTAATGCAAACTTTTGTTGATGATTCAGCTACGTGTTGTGTAGCCAAGAGCTCTGTATGAGCAACAGGTTGAGTTGGATGCAGAGTAGGACGACTCAATGCGCTACTAGCAGCATCAACAAAGTTATACGGCACAGACATATTATGATATTGTGTTGGTCTTACAGGCATTAAATATATTGGGTACGACTGATTAGGTGGATAAATGATGTGCTGCTGCTGGTGAATTGGCATCTGATACACTGGATAATAAGGTGAGATTGTATTTGGGGTTGTAGCATATTGTGGTATGTAATTAACAGCTCCATGAATATACCGCATCTCAGGTTGGAGCTGATTTTCATCTGGCTGATGAGATAATGAATGCCCAAGTATCTGAGTTGTTTGCTGAGTCTCAATTGCTGATGTAACAGAGGAAATAACACCATCCGATTCAATTGGGTTCGACAATGTCCCTGAAGTAACTTGAATAAGTGGTTCTTGAAACATTCCAGTTTTCAGTTGATAAGCAGCACTTCCAATACTATTATCACTGTAAAAGCCATAAATACCAACTGATCGAAAAATCTTTCACATTGTATTGAATTATCTCATAAATATACAGCTGATCCTTCTAAAAAAGATAAAATGGCTTAAAAGGCAGAAACAAATCATTTTTGTCCAATTATCTAAATTCTATGTTCAATATTAAAATCTTGAAAATGAAAATTTGTATCTAATTACTTCATCAATTGCAAAGAGCTAAAGAACATTTGATATGGCAGTATCAACATTTGATTGGCTAGAGTTAGCAGGCAAAGCAATCAGCAAGTTACAATTATCAGGTTCCTAAAATCAAAGATTAACAAAACCAATGACTAAAATAAGCTCAAAACATTCATTAATTCAGCATTTCGCCAGCAATAGAAAAACATAGTAGTGAAATTTATACACCAAGCGTAACTAGAGCATTCAATGATTAAGTACCTTTCAATTGAGGCCGATGATGGCACTCGGATCTTCTTGTCCTGCAAATTCAGTCCATTCTCATCACAGTAAACAGCCCCAGTAGGCGGCAAATTTGACATTGAAATGGAAGAACTAGAGGAACCAAAAGATGAATTCGTCTCCAAAACCAATGACTCGGCCCCATGCTTACTCTCAAAACCACCACCACCATTGTTGCTCCCACTCTCCAATTGGGCCTCTAAATCGGACCCACCCAAAAGGCCCAGGTCCATCAACAAACCCGTATCCACAGCAGACTCACCCTTCTCCCGGATCCTTGTACTCTTCAAAGCATCAGAAAACCAAGATTCCGATTTTGGATCGAGAAGGGAAGATTCCAGGGACTCGGGTTTAATTGGGAAGAGGAATAATCTGAGACGGGGCGGCATAGGACAAGAATGATTAATCCGATCGTGTTCTTCGAGCATATTGAAGAAATCTTCATCTGTCGTAACAGAAATTAAGGAGTCAAAGTCCTCGTTGGGCAATTGGTACTTGAGGGTGAAGGGGCAATTGTTATAGAGAGTACGGGACAGGTGGGATGTGAGAGCAGAAAGGGAAGATGCTGTGGTGCGGCGGTCAAGGGCGACGATACGGGTCTCGCCGCCAGCGTAGAAAAGGGAAGACTTGTTGTTGGGGCGGGGAATAATGTGTCCACCGTAGCTACACATGAGGCGGAGTTTTGTCGCGATGGTGGAAGATAGAGACGGACATGAATGAGGCGACGTTGGGGTAGCGGCGGGTGGCGGTTGTGGTGGGTCCATTGGGCGGCGCTGGTGGAGATCTGGGGACTGGCAGTGGAAAATATGAGCTGGGGGTAAGTAGAATTATATAGGATATTGTGCCTCTGCCGGTAATTCCGCTCTATAGATTTTACTCAAAGCAGGAACGTAAAAGTCAACAAACTTATGGGAAATAGTTTTTTATTTGGTAATTTCTTCTGTAAATTAACATTGTAATCAAACATTAATTGTAAATTAACCCATCGATTGCCAGCGTGCAATGAATTGTTGCTTTTCACATAAAAATGGAAAGTGAAAAATAGATTCATTTTCAATTAAAAAAAATTATAATTGCACCAAGATATATTTTAGATAACAAGTTGTACGAAGTAGTTGACGTGAAGTTTTGATATACATTTTTTAGTTTGATCATCACTAATTTAATGACGACACTTCCAATTGTTATACTAAATTGTGACCAAATCAATCGTTCGGTCACTTTCTCAATATAAATAAGCAACTTCTTATGTGGTTAGCCCTCAAGTAGGCTATCCGCTTATAGCGAAGTCTCGTTTTACATAGAAATATAAAACTTTGTATTCAAGACATGCTAAAAACCGTTCAATTGAGAAAAATTTGCTAAAGAACTTTCCAATTACTTGACTATGTGAAAATAAAATAACGGTCAAGATTTTTTCAGATGCTACTCTGACAACATCTTTTTTTTTTAATTATTGTTCAATAAAAAATTGTCAAGTGTGTTCTGTAACAATTCTGGCAACATACCAATCCTTTGAACATACACAATTCAGCTTCCTCCGATCTCTACCTAAAATAAAGTCTGTGATTACTCAAATTTAAGCAAAGTGAGCGGGCAAGTGACTTGTCATAGGACAAAAAAGCCGGCAGAATATATGCCAAAAGGTGACTCAAGAGTAATGCTTATCTGGACACAGCTGTTAGTTACAAACAATTACTGTTTACTGCCTAAATTTATTCTATTTTATTCGGTACCCAGTAATATGTATAATATTAGCAACTGACACCGTCCACGTAGCTTGGGTGACATAGTTTGACGTGTTGCCTTAGAAAGCTCAAGATTCAGGGCAGACAAATCTAGTACGCTTTGGTATTTGGATTTTGGACATTTATAGATTTTGACACCTCCTCGAATTAAGCTATTTGTACCATGTTAGTGGACAAACACTGTTGACAATGTTAGACGTGATGAAATTCGGACCAATAATTTAGAAAATAGTTTTTGATAATTTGAAAAATAGATGAATGTGATAATACCAATAAAGATTGTCATCCATTATTGTATAAATAGCATGATTGAGACACCTTTCATTCTACAACAATTGTTTGGAGGTTTTAACATTTCCATTATTCATAAACTCATTTAAAAAAAAATTATTTTCAATCACATTCTTTTAATAAAATAATTTATATATGAATTCAAAATTGTTTCCTTAATTTTTAATTACATATTTTTCAAAAATATTACTAATACAAAATTAATTTTTTTTAAGAAAATGGGTCTCCAACAAGGACATTTGCAATAAACAATAGCGATGAGCCGATGTGTTGATAAGTCGTCAGTGGAGGGTCCATGTTTTATTTTCCAATTTTACACAAAAAATATTTTAAAATCAAAACTTATTAAATTATTGTTTGATGTAGATTAAAATCAAATTTTAGTAAATTTTTTATAAAACTTAAATTGAAAAAATTATGGATACGTAAAATATATGATTATAAATAATTATTGACTTTGATTTTAATCTAAAAGTTAAATGTAAATCGATATCAAATAGGGGCTAAAGAGAAATTTTCGTTCATCTATTAAACAAATGCAATTTGTAGTTTATTATTGATGTGGCCGTTCAATTTTTTAAGTATGACAAATCCCAAATCTAAGTTGCAGTGCATGTGATCTCGTGAAATAATATGCTGATAGGGTCGTTGCAAGCCAACGATTAATTAGTTCCATCAGTGTCAGGAACGATCCCTTACCCTTAATTAAGGGGATGTCCTCAATTGAGATTGCAATGAATTTTAAAAGTTATTCTAAATTTAGATATTTTCAATTGAGATTTTATTCGATTTTAATTAAATTCATTAAAATTTAGGTGTCCCCAATTGAAATTTTAATGGAATCCTTTAAAATTTAGGTATCCTCAATAATTAGTGAATTTATAAAGATTTTATTAATAAAAGGATTTTAAAAGATTTCGATGGATTTCAAGCTTAAAAATAAATATAAGTAAATCTTTTGAAATTTCACCATATTTGATGAGATTCTTATGAAATTTGTAAGAATCCATTTAAATCCACCAAATTCATTAGAATTTATAATCATTTAAAATTCATTAAAATTTTAGTTGAGAACACCCTGTAATTTTCATATCCAAGTCTAGTTCCCCACTTCTCCTACGTGAGATCGTGTTTTTAATTTTTAAACGAATCTTTGTTTTTCGTTCTTCTATTAAATAATGGGAAAATGATTTGGAGGGGTTATGATTGGTTCTCGATCTATTCTAGGATCGTGTTTTTGGTAGAGTAATGCAAAAATAAAATTGAGTTACCCACAAGGGATAGATGGAGTAAAATTTCGAACAAGCGATGATCAAGGAATAAATTGCATGACCAACACGACCCTTACAACCTCTCATTGTGATGGATTCCATCCCGACTTTATGTAACCCAAGGCTTCAGGGCTGAAGTGTTTGCTAAAGATTTGACCTCCAAACGAGGAACTTATTCCTTCTCAACCATATGCATAGTTGGACCTTGGAAGTAGTTAGGTCCTGTTCTCTTTACTGTTCTTCAGGCCGTTTTCTGTTTTCAATTTTTCAAAACGATGAAAACGCGTTCTCTTTCCCATTTTGGAAAAATAATTTTTGAAAGAAAAATATTGTGAAGGAAACTCAAAACGTCAAAAAAGACGTTTTGAGTGTTTTGAGGCAAAAACACGCTACAAATCCAAAATACAGGAAACGGCCTCTTCTTCCATTTCCCCCAACCTAAGCTGCCTCCTTCCATGTAGGAGGAAAAAGATTCCAATCCCTCACATAGGATTCAGGAGGAACGGAAGCCTAATGTAAATTATCTTCAATGACTTCAGATGAGTGATTTTTAATTGGAATCTATCGATAATTTCGGGGATGTGTCACGTAACTATCATCTCCTTGATTTGTGTGTTTATAGTCCACAAAATTATTTTCTTTCGAATTAAATCACCGCAAGTGTATGGTTCGTTAACAAGTAATAAAGTGAATTTTTAGAGTTCGAATCTCGTCTCACAGAAATTGAGTAGTTCAATTGTATTTATCTCAACCTTAACTGAATCTAAATGATCAATTATGAGTTTTTATCCTAAGAAATCCTAAATCTAAGCTAAAGTACCAATATTATGAATTGGATGTTATGACATGCAAGACAACGTTTAAATTAACTGAAATGCAATTTGATATTTGAGACTCAAGTTAAATGTATTCAATGAATGTGAGATATACTAGGATCATGAATTCCCAAGTAATGTTCAATTTAATCTTAATTCGACACTTTGACAACACGATGATATTTTGAAGAATCAATACTCCTATATCTATCCAATACTCTTTCTCAAGATAAATTAAACATATTCTTATATACCACCAGCCTATATCTCTATGACCGATGCAAATATACGAGAATGCATGTAATTTTGTGAGTACTTAGAAATTCACGCAAAGTATAGATGTATATTTATATCTCCTATCGGACCCTGCGATGATTTATATCTTGTCGAATTTATTCCTCTTCTTTTCGAATAGATGAAACAAACCACCAAAACTCACACAATTACGAGCCCATAATCATGGAAGCAATTAAATGCATATAAATCATTCAAACAATTAATACATATTCTAATGTCAAAATACGGAACAAAAAATTAAATATCACATTACAAAGTTCATCGATCTCCTAGTATAGGTTTTTCTAGCATAACATGATGGTAAGAAGAACAGAACAATAAAAATCAATAAAAGACATCACCATATTGAAATTCTTGAAGTGAGACCTTGAATCTTGAATTGAATCTTCTTGTTCTTCCTTCTTCTTTCTCTTCAAATCCTCCCAAAATAATGTATAATATGTGGTCTTTGTTTTTGGACATTCTTATGGTTTTAAAAGACTCCCCAATATTTGTTTCCATAAGAATTGAAATCAGAAAAGGAAACCAGATTTTCTCGCTACGATTGAACTGGGCTGTCGCCCAGGCAAAACTCGGGTACTTGCCTAGGCCAACTTTTTCTTCTCGATAAGTATTTTTTTGCTTTGGGCAGTCGCCCACCTAAAATAATAGGGTTGTCGCTTAGTTATAAAAAACTCCTGAATGTTGCATTTTAGCCTCAAGGTTGATTTTTTATTCTTTCAAGCCTTTTCTCTTGCGTTTTCAACCCTTTGACTTTTAATTGCATCCAGTTGAACCCGCAACACCTTTAATCTTCATTTTATGGTCCGAAACAACTATTGAAATGTTGCAACTTAGTCTTCATATTTTGAATTTTCTTCCTTTTTGGTTCTTTTTTCGTTTCTTTTCTCTTGAATTCCACCACATTAATCAATATCATCCTACAAAACATAATTACATAGAAATAAGTCATAATTCAAACTTTTTGATCATAATTAAGTCGTGTTTGTGAACTAAATAAATGTGTAAAAATGGACTTATCATTTTTCTTTTCTCCCCCCCC
>NC_036246.1:6986231-7019386 GCF_002742605.1 Olea europaea var. sylvestris
GAATTTTAACCATCTTCAATGACTTCATGCGATATAAATGAGAATTTCTGTTAATTATGCACTATATAATGCAAAGCCTTCTATTGGGAAGAATTTTAACCATCTTCAATGACTTCGTGCGATACAAACGGCCTCTTTTTCCATTGCAAGCTCACACCTATAGATGATCTTAAGATATCAAAATTGATATCATCTTGAATTCCCCAGGGCATTTCCTAACCTAAATGACCATTATTGGAATTAGAAAATCCCTTCCTGCACGAGGATTTAAAAGATGATTAACTCTCTAAACTCTTTTGTTGCATTCGAGAAAAAGCATTTTTATAGTTGTGCCTGTCTGCTAAATTGGTTTTGGTTGCTTTACGAGTTTCATTTATATGCAGTTTTTCATATTTGGAAAGTGTTCTCCAATGCAGTTGTCTAGTAGTCTTCTTTCCAGGTTCAGCAATTGTGAGTATGCAGTATGAGTGGATTTATTTACTGTTTTGGTAGTATCTAAGGCTTTCTATTTTTGTTATGCACCTAAAACTTTAGCAATAGCTTTTGTAACTGATTATTTGGTTTTATTCTATGTTCCTATCTTCCCTACCTTATTTGATTTATAGGTAACAATTTTGAGAAGGTTTGTGAGATGTGTCAAATAACTCTCAATATGTTGAAGCTTGAGGATGATTCAGCTACAATTCCCAATCATCCCACACACCACCGGCACCCTCTCGCCTCCCTCTACAACCTCAGACCATCGCCAGCTCACCAGACCGTTGTAAACATTTTACTTGATTCCTGATGTTCCTCTTTTTCATAAGTCGAAAACATTATCCTTGTTTAGCATTTGAATGATTATTTTGGACTGTTTAATTTATGGAGTATGTTGTAGACTTGTCCACATACTACACATTTATGAAGAGTGATACACATAAACATTATACTCATGTACCTGTCTACAAATTTATGCAAATTGATTTTAACGGTTGGTCGAACTTGGTTTAGAACATGTGGTGTCTTGTCGGACCAATTTGCTCCATCATTTCCACTTGTTTAGCATTTGAATGATTTTGTGAGTTTCTGACAAATAATTTGGTAAATTATGTTGCTATGTTTTCTTTTTGAAAGTCGGATTCTGTATTTGGTCCCAAATGGAAATTGTTTCTGTTCAACATTTGTTTCGTTTTATGTTATTGCTAGTGGATGTCATTTTATCCTTTTTACCTACATTAAGGACTGAAAACTATCAGTATCATTACCCACACCATGGCTTTGCTTCGAGTTTTTGATGCTTTATTTAGTGTGTTGAGTTGGTGAAGAAGTGCTTCATAGATATGGTAGGGGCTGGTGTGATGCTATTATTCTCTTCCAGGATATGATGGCGGCCAAGTATAAGCCTAATGAAATTAACGGTTGCCAGTGTGGTTTCTGCTTGTGCACATTTTGGCATGCTTGACATGGGCACCATGGTGCAAAACTTTATTCGCGATTATAGTGTAAAATTATATATATATATATATATATACAGATCGCTTAGTCTCGTTCATCTTCGGCTCAAGAGCACTCGATCAATAAGCAATTACGCAGTCTTTCAAGGTGGCTGCTTCTAGGCAAACCTACTGGCTATTTCTGCACCCCTACCTCCTTTATTACCGAGCAATCATTTAGGGGCCTTAGTTGGTGATTTGCACTGTTTCCCTCTCGACGATGAAGCTTATCCCACGTCGTCTCGCTGGCCGACCTTGACCCCTATTATTTTGAGGTCATATCCAGTATTCAGAGTTTGCCTCGATTTGGTACCGCTCTTGCGGCCCATATCGAAATAGTGCTTTACTCCTAGATGTCAAGTCAACTGCTGCGCCTCAACGCATTTCGAGGAGAACCAGCTAGCTTTGGGTTCGAATGGCATTTCACCCCTAACCACAACTCATCCGCTGGTTCTTTAACATCAGTTGGTTCGGACCTCCACTTAGTTTCACCCAAGCTTCATCCTGGTCATGGATAGATCACTTAGGTTCAGGTCCATAAGCAGTGACAATTGTCCTATGAAGACATGCTTTCGCTACGGCTCTGGTGGGTTTCCTTAACCAAGCCACTGCTTATGAGTCATCAGCTCATTCTTCAACAAGCACGAGGTCAGAGACCTAGCTCCTCCCACTGCTTGGGAGCTTACTGTTTCATATTCTATTTCACTCCCCGATTGGGGTTCTTTTCACCATTTCCTCATGGTACTACTTCGCTATCGATCACCCAAGAGTATTTAGCCTTGCAAGGTGGTCCTTGCTTATTCATATGGGATTCTACGTGTCCCATGCTACTCGGGTCAGAGCGTAAGCTAGTGATGCTTTCGGTCACTGGACTTTCGTCATCTAGGGTGTAGCATTCATGCTGCTCCGCCTAGCAGCACGACGCTTGTATTGCTCTCCACAACCCAATTTTCACGGTTTAGGCTACTCTCATTTCGCTCGTTGCTACTACGGGAATCACTTTTGCTTTCTTTTCATCTGGCTATAAAGATGTTTCAATTTGCCAGGTTGTCTTTTGCCTACCCATAGATTCAGCAGCAGTTCGAAAGGTTGCCCTATTCGAGAATCTCCGGATCTATGCTTATTTTCAACTCTCCGAAGCATTTCGTCAATTACTATGCCCTTCCTCGTCTCTGGGTGCCTAGGTATCCACCGTAAGCCTTTCCTCGTTTAAACCTCGCCCTTCTAAGGCTATGCCATCCTAAGGTGCTGCTAAATGGATGGATCTTATCAATGTCCATGAATGATAAATCATAGATCGAACCGTCGAATCGAAAAAATTAGGTGCTATCATATAGCTTTGTATCGGCTAAGTTCATGAATTGGAGATAAGCGGACTTGAACCGCTGACATCTGTCGCAGGGTAAACCACCGCCTCTCAGGCCCCCCGACTGATTCTACCATAGAGGTCGACGATAGACAATAACTCCTCTCGAACACAGCTTACAACTTTCATCGTACTATGCTCTCCAAAGAGCAGCTCTTCTCAAAATCTCACTTAAAAGGTGCTGAGTTGGAATCCCATTCTAACTAAGGATTCTTATGGTTCTAGATGTTCCAGCTAAAGGAGAACCAGGAACGGAGAGCTTTCCCCCCTTTCCGCCCGACTCTTGGGTCTTAAGAATGCTTGTTTTAAGAATGAGTTATTGCCATTCTCCGACCCTTGCTGCCAAACCTGAGAACAAATAGCTAATGTGTTTCATTTATTGAATAGAGTTCTATGGTTGGTTTGTGAACCCTGGATGCCAAAGGCACCCTTGGGGTGATCTTGTAGTTCGTACGGGGAGGGGATGATGGGGTCAATCCATGGATTTTCCTTCATTTTCTTTTGCCACATTTCACTCAAAGGGTTGAAGGGAGATAATGCATCAAGCTGTTTGCAAGGGCCAACTTGATCCTCTTCCCCAGAGATCTCAGATAAGGGACCTTTGGGACAGCGGCCGACTCCAACTACCGTCCATGTATGATCCATACTAGATCTGACCAACCGCCCATCCTACCTCCTCTACATTCTTGACAGCCCATCTTTGTCTCAGTAGAGTCTTTCAGTGGCATGTTTCGGTCCTCTTCCCCATTATTTAGAAAAAGTGAGCCACTGGTTCAGGTATAAGATACTATCATTATCGCCTGGACAATTAGACATCTAACCCGTAATTGCAATGACCCAATTGCAAGAGCGGAGCTCTACCAACTGAGCTATATCCCCCCGAGCCAAGTGGAGCATAAATGAAGTAGTCAGATCCTTCTTCTATTCTTTTCCCTAGCGCAACTGGGCCATCCTAGACTTGAACCAGAGACCTCGCCCGTGAAGTAAATATCGCACCTACGGTCCAATCAATTGGGAGAGAATCAATAGATTCCCTTTCGAGAGCAATTCATCCTTCCTGAATGCAGCACACAACTCTCCGTTGTACTACGCTCTCCAAGTGTGCTTGTTCTCCCCTTCTTCCTTACCCTACGAGTCTATATATATATTGATAGATATGTATTGCAAATGTCGATCAGTTGAAAAGTCTTTGGAGGATTTTTGTGAAATGAAAGAGGGCTATGTCTCATAGATTTCATTCATCTCTAGACTTGGGTGAATGGCATTTCTAATCAAGCTTTTGAACATTTCTTTCTAATGCTAAAAGAAGGTATAAGTCTAACCCATGGAACCTTCATACATTTGAGAAGGTACAAGGCTAACCCATGTAACCTTTGTTGGCATATTACCCGCTTGTGCTCATGCTAGTTTGGTGGATAAAGGATTGGAATTTTTCCACACTATGCAAAATGATTATGGGTTCATAGTCGAAATGAAATATTATGGGTGTGTGGTCAATCTTTTAACTCTCGTTAGCAGTCTATCAATGGCATACGAGTTCATAATGCATAAGCATGTTTTATAAAATATTATTAAAAAAATAATATGAGAAAATATTATAAAAAAATATTTTCGAAATTTCAAAGTAAACACGTTTTCCAGTTTTATATTTTGAGAAATAGTTTTCCAAAATGACAAAAAGAACGTATTTTCAGCAATTTCAAAATAGACGCTCAAAACACAAAATCCAAATGCATTCAAAACTCAAAACTACAAAACTTAAACACGAAGAGAATAGTCCCTTAGTTTCCTGTCAATTATTGATGTTTATCACAAAATACAAGAGTACAATATCGCAACAAGTATTATAAATAAGTAGAGTATTGTTTTCGTGAAAACTAATTTATTATCTATTAACCTAATTAATCATACTAATTACTTGAATCAATGTGAAAATTTAACAAAAAAGTTTATCTTTACTAATCCTTAAACTATGAATTAGTTTAGTGAGTGACAATCTAACTTGATGATTTAAAAGCATTAGGACTCATGAATTCATCATAAACTTCACTATTGGGTTATGACAATTTATCTCAATTTTATTGACAATCAAGTTTATCTAAATTATTTAATTAAATAAGCAAGTGCATTATCATATCTTTATGTGATTTTTAATGGGTTATTAGCATAAAAGTCCCTACATTTGGCGTTCATTGTGCAAAATGTCCCTATATTTCATTTTTTTCTTTTTTAACATTTTCACAATTATTTCCATCTTTTATTATGCAAAAAGTCATTTCGTCCATCTGCTATGAGTTACACCGTTAAATGCACAAGCAGACTCACTTTTCTTTAAAAAGATGCAGGGTAAAATGATCAAGTCACTTTTTTGGCTCTTCTTCTCTTAAGAACAAAATAGACGCAAGGTTACCAAAATCTCAATTGTTCACATCTCCTTCACCTCTTTTCTCATCTCCCCGTGGGCTCTTCTTTGCATGCAGTGGAGGGTAAAGTGGGAAAAGGTAATTTGTTGATTGTGGATTTTTTTTCCAATTCATGTGTGGTACATGTTTTGAGCAATTAAAGGTTTCTCGCTATTTTTTATGGAGTTTATTATTGTTTCACAGATATAAAACCCTCAGCAAAATGCTTCTTCCGTTTTTTAGAGAGCCCGGCAACGACCTACCCATTTATGGTATACATGCTTTCCCTTCATGATTAGTGTTTTTCCTTCATCAATTTTCTTGCTGTGTCAAATGAAAGTCTGCAATTATTTGAAATGGGAAATGAAAAAGTAGTTAAACACTATGAGGGAAATTTTTTGTGGGTGTGAAAGGTTTTCATTAGAAATGACATCAAATTTTATGAATTGAAATTTTCTTAGTTTTAGTTGGGTTTTGAGCTTACCCTCAATTTTATTATTCGCATTTCCCCAGTAATATGATTTGATCATTGTGCATTTCCTCATCTCCATATTATTTTGCATGCAACTGCAAACTCTAGCTACTTCAATGTTGAAGTACATTATGGAGGCCACTTTTATGATATGCCAAAGAATTTGGCATACAAACATGGATTCGTGCTTTTCTTGGATTTCTTCCACGCTACAATGTTTACATAGGTAATTTGAGGAAGCTCTTAAATGTTGTTGGTAATGATACGGTATTAAAGTTTTACTATAAAAAGCGAAAAATGAGTTTAGGGAAGGGGTTGACTAGATTGAAGAGTGAAAAAGATATTAAGGAAAGACTTATAAATAGCGATGGGCATCCAGTAGTGCAGATATATGTAGTAGCTCCATTGCAATTGTATGCATCAATCTCAGAAAGTTGATGACCAAATAGAAGTGTGCGAAACGAATTTTATGAACCATAAACATTTGAAGGGCAATGAAGGCCGTTGTGTACCTTTTATGGAAGAAAACGAGATGGGAGACTTAAATTGATTGGTCAGATCAGTTTTTCATGAGAATGCTGAAGAGTTATGGGCACAGTATAAGAAAACCCTACAATACCATTACGAGGAAGATCGAAATATAGGATGATATGGGTGTGGAAAATGATGAAGTTGGGGTTTAAGCTCATAACGAAGAACAAAGTTTGGGGAAAAAGTTGAAGGTTTGGTGGAATCTGTTTATGAGATGGAGTAGGAGCCCATGTCTAATGCTGAAAACTAAGAATCGAAAGTTTTAATTTTGATTTTGGATTCGATATGTTAGATGAGTAGCAAGTCAGGGATTCGTATACCAACTATGGGGACTTTGACGAGTTGTGAATCGTTGAGAGTGAAGATAGGGGTGATACAACTTCACGAAGTAAGGGCTTCAACTGATGCTTTCAATGTCAAGACTGATATGGAGGATCCAGTGTGCAGAAAAGGTAACTCCAAAATATTCTTTATCTTACTTTAAACCTAGTGCTTGTTCGATTTAGATTTTAAGCCAATTAAAATCAAAATTTTGACCATTATTTCACTATTTCAGTTATCATTTTTGAATTTTTCTTTCACAGGTAAGACCCACTTTATCTCTAACGGTCAAAAAATCAATTCTCAAAATCTCTACCAAACAAGCTCCTATTCTTTATGGATGCCTGATATGATTCCATTTTTTTGATTGTACGGGGTTGGTATCTGAGTCCAAGGCAATCTTGAAGGCTGTCATTACTGCACATTCAGTTAGAAGCAATGGGAAGATTAAATACAAGAAGGATGATACTTTGAGATTGAGAGGCAAGTGCAAAGGAGAGTGTCCATGAGTGTTGTATGCTACCAAGGATGATACTTTAAGTTAATGCAATGTGGTGCTTGAGTTCCTCAACTGTGCAATCAACATCCTCTTCAATTACTTCAAACGGGACCTTCACTAAAAACAAAAGAAAATTCACTTAAATTAAATAGAAATTAGCAATTTGACGATTTAAAAGTTTAATAATGTGGTATAAATAAAGACACAAATTACGCTTATCAAATACCCCCAAACTTAAACTTTTATTCGTCCTCGAACAAAACTATAACTTAAATAAAAACAAACACACAAGCAAGCAAAAAATATTTGGTTGGACCATTTAGCTTTTTATTTCAGGATTTGAAATCACGACATTAAATTTACAAACTGCTTCAAATTGACAATACCAAACTAATATTCACTTTTGCAATGCAAACCCGATGTTTGTGTGTGAAGAACTAAGTAGACATTAATGAATTCACAAGTTGTTCCAATTTCCAACCCTCTAGGATCAAATATATCATTTTATCTCTCGTAAGATTCACACATCCCCAAACTTATTCTTTTTCACTCTTTTTTCCAGCGTGTGATTTAAGATTGAATTTTTCATTACTATCCTCACCCTATCTAATTTAGGTTGATGTCACTAGTTGCAAGTCAACACATCAATGAATAAGGATTCTCCAATTATTTGATTGCTTCGATCGTCAAGACTCAATTAGGCTAATTATCCTTTATCGAAAGTCAAGTTCCCTCGAACAAGTGTTGGGACTTACAAGGCATTTAGTGCTTTTTTTATTCTTCTTTTTTTTTTTTTTGCACTCTCCCTTAAGCTTTCTAGATGACCATGTAGCAGGCTTTAGGCCGATGACTCCCAAGTCAGATAACTTTAGGGCACCAAGTTTTCAAATGCCATTACAGGCTTGATGACCCGAGTCAAAAAGGTTTCGAAGAGAACAATTTTTTTTAGGACGATTTCATCTCTGATTGCCTTTTGAATGACCATTGTAACGAGTTTTGGGCCGATGACTCCCAAATCAGATAATTTTAGGGCACCGGGTTTTAAGATACCTTTGCAGACTTAATTGCTCGAATCATAAAGGCTCCAAAGAGAAATTTTAAATTTATAAATATATGCCTTAATTAGTGCAATGCCCCTTATCACACACCCATTCAAGTAAATCGACCCCCAATTTAAGACTTATGCCCAATTTTATCCTATTAATCTCAGACAATCCACACAAACTTTTTCACACAAGAAATCTATATTCACATCCGTATTTTCCTACAACAGTAAGATCTCCCCAAATTGTGTTAAATTTGGTCTAAGAATAATTAATTAGTATCGTTTGGGTAAAGCATCTATGTCCAACTAATTCAATCTATCAAGTGCATGAATCAACTCACTTCATCATAATGTCAAACTCAGTTCTAGTTCATGTATAATATCAAGTTTTGTAGGTTCAAGTTTCAATCAATCTAGCATGCTTCCTATCCATAGTTCATAAATCAACACCAAATTTCAAATTTAATCATCATTATCTGTCAAACCGTCTAACCCACACAAGCACACAATAAAAAATAAATAAAAATTTAATGATTTTTTTTATTTTTAAATGTTTTCTTAATTTTTTTTAATTTTTTTATTAAACATATGTAAACAACGCACGAAAACATACGAAAACCAAAAACACAAAGTGTTTCCCACCCCCAAACTTAAGCTCAACATTGTCCTCAATGTCTTAAAATATAATTAAGAATGTAAGGGGATGGAGAAGAAAATGACAAAGATACTCCTGAATTTTTCTATTGAATGTGGAAGATATTATAGGTGACGGCTAGACAGTTTTTCTTATTATGCTTTCCCCTTGGTCGATGTTGTTTTAAGTGTTCCATGACGATATGTTCCTGCATATGATAATCAAATCAAATAGTAGAGATCAAATAATCCAAAACATACGTTACTTAGCCCAAACACTCGAAATAACCAACATTATATTTAAGAGCCTCAATGAAAACATGATCGGATGATGATACTCTATAAATTTAAACGTGCCTAAATCTAATGCAACTAATAATTAAAACAAATCTATATGCAATGCGATGCAGAAAATAAAATAAATAAAAGGCTTAGAAATTGGGTTGCTTCCCAATAAGTGCTTAATTTATAGTCTTTAGCTAGACTTTGTTGTCCTGGTTACTCTACATTATCAAGTGGTACGGTTGTTTTTTCACTGGAGTAGTCACCTCTCCAATAAGCTTTCAACTGTTGTCCATTTACTTTGAACCTCCTTTGTTGATCTTGAGACACCACTTCCATCGCACCATGTGGAAACACAGCTAGTACTGTAAATGGACCCGACCACCTAGACTTTAGTTTTCCTGGAAAGAGCTTGAGGCGTGAATTGAATATCAATACTTGCTGACCAACCTCAAACTCCTTCTCTCTTATATGCCTGTCGTGTCATCTCTTGATCTTTTCTTTGTAAATCTTTGCATTCTCATACGACTCCAAACGAAACTCATCTAGCTCATGAAGTTGTAGAACCCTCTTTTCTCCTGCTGCCCTCATATTGAAATTGAGCAAGTGTGTCGCCCAGTATGCTTTATGCTCTAACTCAATCGGCAGATGACAAACCTTTTCAAATACCAGTCGATATAGATACATGCCAATTGGAGTCTTAAATGTTGTTCTACACGCCCAAAGTGCATCGTCTAGTTTCTTAGCCCAATCTTTACGTGATGCATTGACTGTAACTTCAAGAATTTTCTTTAACTCCTTGTTAGAGATTTCCACCTGCCCGCTAGTCTGAGGATGGTATGGGGTTGAGACACGATGTTTCAATCCATATTTGGCGAACAACGAAGCAAATAAGCGGTTACAAAAATGCTTTCCACCATCACTAATAATTGCCCTTGGGGTACCATACCTCGTGAAAATGTTTTTTTTTTCAGAAATTGAGTCACTACTCGGCCGTCATTAGTTGGCAAAGTCACAGCTTCAACCCACTTAAACACGTAGTCCACTGCCACCAGTATATATTGTTGACCATAGAATGGAGAAAATGGTCCCATGAAGTCAATGCCTTAAACGTCGAATATTTCAACCTCCAAAATACTGTTCAAAGGCATCTCATTCCTCCTTGAGATGTTTTCAGTCCTCTGGCACTTATCACAATGTTTCACCATATAATGGGCATCTTTGAACAATGTGGACCAATAAAAACCCGATTGTAGTACCTTTGTTACTGTCTTGATTGCTGCAAAGTGACCCCCATACGGTGCAAAGTGACATGATCCTAATACTTGATGTTGTTCTATTTCTGGTACACAATGATGTATGATCTGATCTGGACCCTTTCTGTAAAGAATTGGATAATCCCAAAAGTAGTGTTTTAGGTCACTAAAGAATTTCTTCTTTTGGTGACTCAAGTAGTTTGGTGGGATGATGGAGCGGGCTAAATAATTGACATAATCGATGTACCATGGTGTAGTGATAATCTAAAAAAGCATCTCATCTGGGAAAACTTTGTTGATCTCCTCCGTAGGGTGTGACTTATGTGATTCAAGGCTAGAAAGGTAATCTGCCACAACATTCTCACTCATTTTTTTTTTATCTCTGATCTCCAAATCAAACTCTTGCAACAGGAGTATCCATCGAATAAGCCTCAATTTTGCGTCCTTCTTGCTCATTAGATATTTCAATGCTGAATGATCTGAATAGACAATCACTTTTGACCCAATCAAATATGACCTGAATTTGTCAACAGTGAACACCACTGCTAAAAGCTTTTTCTCTGTAGTAGCATAATTCATTTGAGCCTCGTCTAAAGTCTTACTGGCATAGTGGATAACATGAGAAATCTTCTTCTTGCGTTAACCCAACACTGCTCCCACTGCATGTTCACTGGCATCACACATAAGCTCAAACGGATAATCCCAGTCTGGAGGAGCCAACACTGGAGCGGAAACCAATTTTTCCTTTAAAGTGTTAAAAGCAGTCAGGCACTCCTCAGAAAAGTGAAATGGAGCCCCTTTTTCTAATAGATTGCATAATGGCTTCGAGATTTTGGAAAAGTCTTTGATGAAGCGACGGTTGAACCCAGCATGACCCAAGAAACTTCTGACTCCCTTCACTGTTACTGGCGGTGGTAGTTTTTCGATGACTTGTATCTTAGCTCTATCAACCTTAATACCTCGTGCTGAAATTAGATGCCCTAACACAATTTCTTCCTGAACCATGAAATGATATTTTTCTCAATTTAATACAAGGTTTGTGTCTTCACACCGCTGCAACACTTTTCCCAAATGTTCAAGGCAAGCCTTAAATGATTTTCCAAATACTAAGAAATCATCCATAAACACCTCAATGATATTTCTGACCATATCCGAGAAAATAGATATCATATAACATTGAAAGGTGGCAGGAGCGTTGCAAAGACTGAAGGGTATCCTCCTATAAGCAAAAGTGCCATAAGGGCATTTAAAGGTTGTCTTCTCTTGGTCATCTGGTGCTATAGGAATTTGGTTGTACCCCGAATAACCATCCAGGAAGCAATAGTATGTATAATCAGCAAGTCTCTTCAGCATTTGATCAATGAAAAGAAGGGAAAAGTGATCTTTCCTCGTGGCGTTGTTGAGTTTGCGATAATCAATGCAAACTCTTCAACCCGTGACTGTGCGTGTCGGGATGAGCTCATTGTTTTCATTTGGATGTTGATGCTCAATTGAAACTTTGTAATCGTCTTCCATCAGTATCTTATGCTTGGAAAGTGAAGGGCTGATCCATTATATATCCGATATTGTCCATCCTATTGCTATCTTATGCTCTCGAAGCACCCTCAGCAACTGATCCTCCTCTGATTCTGTAAGATTGTTCGAGATAATTACTGGAAGTGAATTCTTTTCCCCCAAGTATGCATAGCGAAGATAGGTGGGCAACTGTTTGAGTTTAAGAGTTGGAGCTTGCTGTATAGATGGTAAATGTGTTGATGGTCTTTCACCGAGCTCTAGTCGTGGTTGTTTGAAGAATGGTGGTATGGCTGCTATGTACATTCTTCCACTTCCTCATTTTCTGATGGTAAATCTTGCGAATGCACTAAACAATCCTCAAGCGGATCCTGAGGGTGATCTAGTTTGAATGTCTCTAACACTGCTTCTTTTATTACATCAATATGCATGCAAGAATCCGATTCACTCTGAAATCTGAAAGCTCTAAACACGTTGATTGTCAGTTCTTCTTCATTTATCCTCAATATCAACTGACTTTTGCACATCTATCAGAGCTCTTCCCGTAGCCAAAAATGGACAATCCAATATGAGGCGGACGTCTCTATCTTTTTCTATATCCAAAATAATGAAGTCCGTTGGGAAGATAAACTTGTCAACTTTCACCAAAATATCTTCACAAATACCACGAGGGTGTTTGATCGACCTGTCAGCCAATTGCAGTGAAACTGTAGTCGATTTTGCTTCCCTCAAACCTAGTTTCCGAAAAAGAGATAAGGGTATTAAATTAATGCTAGCTCCTAGATCACCCATGCGTTATCTATATATAAATTACCAATGTGACAAGAAATAGTAAAACTCCCTGGGTCTTTTAGTTTCGGTGGTAATTTGTGTTGGAGAATTGTGTTACATTCCTCAGTAAGCATGACTGTTTCATTATCTTCTAGTTTTCTCTTATTTGATAGAATATCTTTCATGAACTTGGCGTAGCTGGGCATTTGAGCTAAAGTTTCAACAAATGGTATGTTAATGTGCAGCTTCTTGAACACATCCAAAATTTTCTGGAATTGCTTGTCGAGCTTATGTTTTTGCAATCTCTGTGGAAATGGGATTGGAGGAACATATGCTTTGACAGGAGCAGTTGCTTTCACCTGTGGACTATCTGATGAATTAACTTGATTTTCCTCAGTGGCTTTGTCTAATTCATCCACTTGCTCCTTGCCCATGGTAGGTGCCCTTTCTATGACAGTTGCTGGCCGCTTTACATGTATTTCTGGTAACTAGACTCCATTACGTGTAGTGATTGCTTTGACCTGCTCCTTAGGATTTGTTTTAGTATTGCTGGGCAATGTCCCTTGAGCTCTACCTGATAGTGCGGCTGCAATTTGTCCAACCTGTTGTTCCAAATTATTGATCGAGGTTTGTTGGTTTTGAAAGTTGGTCTCAGTTTTAGTAATGTATTGAGCCAGTAAATCTTCTAATGATGGCCTTCTCCCTTGTTGTTGTTGATGTTGGAACCCTGGTGGTTTATTCTGATTGATTCTTCCCTGTTCTTGTCCCTGACTATTGGACCATGAAAAATTTGGATAGTTCTTCCAACCCCGATTATATGTGTTGGAGAAAGGATTATTTTGTTGTCTCTGAAAGTTCTGTGTGTAGCTTACTTTTTCCGATTGATTAATATA
Organism: Olea europaea var. sylvestris; assembly: GCF_002742605.1. Taxonomy (NCBI): domain Eukaryota; kingdom Viridiplantae; phylum Streptophyta; class Magnoliopsida; order Lamiales; family Oleaceae; genus Olea; species Olea europaea. The sequence goes on from NC_036246.1 coordinate 6,999,687, forward strand.
TGTAGACGTCAAAGGGCAGCGTGTACTAGCATGATCCGCTCCACAGCCTTCGCAAATAGGTGGCGATTGGTGTACCATGTTGACTGACTTAGATAGATTGTCCATTTTCATTGCAAGAACCTCCATTTACGCGGTCAGTGCTGTCACTACATCTATGTTGTGTAACCCTGATGTTTTCCTTGGAGCTTCCCTATCAGTTGGCCACATCGATTAGTTTTCAGCTATTTTTTCATACATGTCATATGCCTCATCCACATCAAATTTCATCACTGATCCTCCTGCTGAAGCATCTATCATATTTCTGAACTCTTGTTTTAGACCGTAGTAGAAAAGATATTGCTGAGCCTACCTGGGAATGTCAAGGCTGTGGCATTTTCTGAAAAAATTCTTGAACCTCTCCCATGCCTCAGGATAGCTCTCTAAATCTTTCTGCTTGAAGGTGTGAATGTCATTCCTAATTTGGTGAACTCGAGAAGGTGGGAAGAATTTTATCGTGAATTTTTGAACCATATCGTTCCAAGATTGAATGCTCCCTGGTGGTAAACAGAGGAACCATTCTCTAGCAGCGTCTTTCAAGGTATGAGGGAATAATCTCATTCGAAATGTATCTGTCGATATCCCTTCGTGACTGATCATTTCACATAACATGAGAAAAACAAAAATATATTCATGAGGATTTTCGTGTCTTTTCCAAAGAACCTGATGTCTTGGTGATTTTGAAACAAATTGATGACATCTGGTCGAAGGTGGAAATTAGGTTGTCCAAAGGGAGGGTATACCACAACAGGTTGCATTGGTGCGGGAATTGGATTGACGTAATCTCCAACTAAGACAGGAGCTTCGTTCTGGATAGCTCTCGGTTGATTTGGCTGTGGTATTGGCTCGTGAAGCTGAACTTGATTCTGTGGTTGATTTTGGTTGTCAGCCATTCTCCTTGCTCGAAGTTGACCTTTTCTACGATTTCTAAATGTCCTTTCGATTTTGTGGTCTATTGGAAAGAGATCTGGCTCGTCATGATTTTGCATAAACTAAAGTCGCCTAAAAAGTGTAATGGTATCCTAAAAACAACTAAAAATAAAATGAAAATAAAAATAATAAAAATTAAATAAGAAAAATAAAAACGAATCTAAAATATCTAATAACTAAAATTAAGAAATAATACACTAAATTAAATAAACTCCCCGGCAATGGCACCAAAAACTTGTTCGTCAAAATCCCGCAAGCGTACGGGTTCATTGTACAAGTAATAGATTTAGTGAGTTAGAGTATCGTCCCACGAGGAATAAAATTTAATTGAGTGTATTAATCTTTAATTAGATTCAAATCGAACAAATTAAAAGTGATTTTTGTGATTTTTAATTATTCTAATTTAATCTACGAAAACGTATAAAATGCGAATTTAAAATGTATATGGGAAGAGTGTATTGGATTACAAATCCACCTATTATTATCTATTCCAATTCTCAACTACGTAGCTAGTTTCGCTCTTACATTCTTGACAATCGATAATTCTATTGTAATTAATTTTCCTTTCCAAGACAAATTAAAACTATCCTATTCGCGACCCGATCATATTCCTAGTCCGAATTCATATGAATAAAACGCATTCAATTTCACAATTATCTCAAAGATTGCACACGTAATAAATCTTATTCCTAAAATTTATTATACGTATGTTAATCATGCAATGTTCTAAACTTATTGTGAACCTCCCAACACTACAACAAGCAACTATATATTTAATTGGTAATCAGACAATCAAATAATATAATTAAGCATGCAAAATTAATCAAGAATTACAAGAATTAAACTAAACCACGTGTCTTGAATTAAAAATAAATAATAATGGGTTTCATCTTCATCCAATACATCAAAGAAACCAGTCTATCATAATGTTGAAATTAAACACATAAAAGAGGAAAGACATCACCGCGAATCGACGAAACGTGATTAATTTTCTCGCAATTGTTCTTGACTTCTGCACGTGTTAATTTCTATATCTCCAAGGCAGACTTTTTCTATGAATTCTGGCCAAGTGCACGTAGGTCTACATGTTCCCAACTGCCGTGTTCAATTTATTTGAATTCCTCCTGCCCAATTATCGTTTATTGATGCGTGTGTGAGTGTATCTACCAGCTACACTCTTGTAATTATATATCTCCGTCCAGTAGCTGCAAGTGTGTGTATATATAATATATTTCCTTCACTCACGTAGGCTACCAATGTTGACTCCTTTGCCTTTTTGTTTCAACAGCCCACAAAACTTTGTGTTTTGTGTATATACCTTACAAATTCAGCCCTCCTTTTGCCATCCAATTGTGGGTGTTGTATATATATATAAATCTTCCAAAGCCACTCAATTGTATGTGTATCTATTCAATTCCAGCAGCCCTTTTTTTTTTTTTTTTAATTTGCTTTCTCCTAATTGGCGTGTGTTATTTTTTCTCCCCCTCCACGTGTATGAATATATCTATATATATATATACACACTTCAGCCGGCAGCCCTATTTTTCTCCAAAAGCCCAATTTATTTAATTCCAAATTGAGGCCCAATTAATAACTTATTTTCTCCAAGTCATCGAAATTTTAAGTTAATACAATGTAATCCTTGAGTTCCTCAATTGTGCAATCAACATCCTCTTCAATTACTTCAAACAGGTCCTTAACTAAAAACAAAAGAAAATTCACCTAAGTTAAATAGAAATTAGCAATTTGACGACTTAAAAGTTTAATAATGTGGTATAAATAAATACACAAATTGCTCTTATCAAAGGTTGGGCTAAATTATAAATTTATTTTGTTGAAGTACTGAATGTTGAACAAAATAAAAGCTAAAATGCTGTGTATGAATTATCCACTAACAGAACCCATTTTTGTTGTTGAACAATTGATTTTGCCTATTTTATATGCAAAGTTGGTTATGAATTGCTATAATTGCCAAGCTTTTTTTGGTTGAGAATTCATTGAATAATTATATTTGTTGTGTTTGAGTTGCTGTATTTAAATTTTTGTTTAATCAGTGTCTGAGTTGCTGTGATTGAAACATGATGCTTATAGGAGATGATTAGGATCTATTATATGAAAACAAACATGGGTTGGGATGATTTTCACAGCGACATTCAAAGGTAGGGGTATTTTGCATAAAACCCATTGAAAGGTACGGACTTTTTATGCAAAAATGTTTGAAAGTTAGGGATGTTTATTACACTTTCAATTTTAGGGGGAAAAAAGGATCACCAGGTCCAATTTTGATGCAAAATTTTGGGAAAACGAGCTTTATGATTTTTGGTAGTGGTTTATTGTGAAGAGTCACAATGGATGAGAGAAGGCATGGAAGTTACAACTAAAACCAGAAATGCATCATGTGATAAAGAACAGTGGACTTGAAACAATAAACACACTTCATTTTAGAAATAATTACGGTTTTACGCACTCCATTTCAAATTCAAGAACTTGAAACATAAGATTGTTACGTTGTGGTCGCTTCATTTGTTTGATTAAGCTCGATGTTTGTTGATTTAGGGTTGGACAAAACTCTCGAATCGAATCGAGTGGTTCTTCTTAAATTTAATATTGGAATGGATATCTGAATCGAGAAGGTTCTCGATTCTAGATCAAGAATCGAATCTCCCTGATTTTTTTAAAATTAATTTATTTTAAATTAGTCAAATTATTTTATTTTTTTATAAATAAATTTGCTAACTAGTTAATTTAGGTCAAACCCAAAAATATGATTTTCCTATTTCTAATTTTCAGTTCAAAGTCAATTTAATCAAATTGATCAAAGTTTTATCCAAATTTGTTACTCTATCTTAATGCCGTTTCTACTGCTCTGGATAAATCAAATTGAAACTCGACAACGTCTCTCTTAATTATTATGGGCTCGCTATCTTCCTATTCCTATGATTTTAACAATCAAATTTATGAATAACTCAACAAAGAGAAACGTAAAAGACACATAAGATTGGACTACGTTATTTTGTAAGAACTGAGATTGAACATATTATTAGTTGAATTAATGTAGTTTTGTTAATATTAAAAAAAATTAATTATAATACAGAACATGGAATCGAATGGAACCAGATTCGGACCATGTCCAACCCTAGCTAATTTTATATATTAATGCTTCATTTTTTTTTTATTTGTAGAATAATTTGTTTACGGTAGGAAGAATAGCAAAAAAAAAAAAAAAAAAAAAAAAAAAAAAAAAAAAAAAAAAAAAAAAAAAAAAAAAAAAAAAAAAAAACAAAAAAAAAAAACAATCAAAAAATGATTGCCAAACTTAGGGAGGTTTTGTGCTAGTAACCCGATTTTTAACCTATTAAATTGCATTAGAAAAACAAATAAATAATAAAGATCTAACAAATTATAGAACATATATCTACCTCCAATGTAAATTCATGACTCTTATCTTTAGGGCTTAAGAAATGTAATGTCATTTATATCTTAGAATGTAGATCCTCGCATCTAATATTTGTTATGGAGATAATCAATTTATTTGTGTATCAATTTAGAAATAATAAAAAAATAACATTTTTACAAGACCAAAAAAAACCTAAAAGAATATCTTCTAGATTTCTACTTCCAACCAATTGAATAAAATTGATTAATGTTTTTTTTTATTTCTATCATTTCTCAACATTCTTCATCGCTATTCTCATTTTTTCTCAACACTTGTGGCTCGTTACAGTGTGAAAGTGGTGTCATCTTCATCCAATTTGGCTTGCTAAGCAAATCGTCAGGATTTTTATGTGGCTAATTTTGGTCTCAACACCACGCACACACACACACACTCATTCTCCCTTTGACGTCGTTGATTGCCATTGCAATCCCTTTTTCTTTCTGTCTTCATTGAAAACCTTTGCAAGATCACTTTCTTAACTCAAATTTTGAACTCTTAGACTTTTGTATAAACCCTATTTTTTAAGAAAATGAATTTTGCAACAGTGATTTCATTTTAAGAATGCATAATTAAAAAAATAAGGAATAATATGAAATATTTTATTAGTAGATGACAATAGGGATGGGCATGGCCCGATTCCATTCTTAGGTCTGTACTATAATTAATTTTTTTTTAATATTTACAAAACTATATTAATTCGATTAATGACATGTTCAATCTTAGTTCTTACAAAATAACGTAGTCCAATCTTATATGTCTTTCGAGTATCTTTTTGATGAGTTTTTCATAGACTTGATTGTTAAAATCATATGAAGAGAACAAACGTGAGTTTACAATAATTAAGAGATGAGCAGTCTAGTTTCAAATCGATTTCTCCAGAATGGTCGAAACGCCACTGTAGTAGAATAACAGGTTACTCCTACTGTGGAGTTCGAAAATGTGATTGAAGTGCTGAAAGATCAGGGAGATTTGCCTCTAGCTCCAGGTTTTATTGAAGGGGAAAGAGAGTCTTTTGAACAGATTGTTGTTGAACACCATGATGAGCTTTTAGCCTTAGAGAAAAACACAGGGAAAGGAAGCCCTCTACAGGAGTTTGGTGATCATCGTGACATACTTCAACAGGAAATTCTGATTCAACACGTGAAGGAGGCTATCGAGGTGGAAGTAGGTATATCGGATGAGCTAATACATTGAATGAATGGGATCGCTTACCCCTCAAACCAAGTGGACTTGAATGACAATCAACCCGATATTTCATGTGAATTAATGCAACAAGGAAAATCTTCTGGTGAATGCCCAAATGGTGGAGACGTAGAGTACGAGCAGGAAAATATGGCATAAGCAGAAACAACCATATCTCAACGACAGAAAAAGAAAAAAGTCATAATGCTGTCCGAGGTTCTTACACGCTCTAAAACCTCTTCTAAATGATGGTCAAATTTTTGATATGGAATGTAAGAGGGTTGGGAAACTCAACAATATTATGTCTAAATTTAATCTACATGTTGTAGCAATTCTGGAACCTTTGCAGTCAATTTTGAAGATTAGAAGATGGGCGTGCAGGTTACGTCTCCCTAATTATTTTTCTAATCATTTATTTAATGGGAAGATCTGGCCTTTTTGGGAAGATGACTTGTTATTTGAGGAAGTAGCGATTTCATGTCAGCATATTATTGGTATGTTTACTAAGCAGGGGGTCTCTTGTCTAGTCACTATGGTTTATGCTAGCTACTTTCAAATTGGGCGTGTAGACTATGGAGGGATTTGGTTTCTCGACAATGCCAAGACATACCTTGGCTAGTTGGGGGCGATTTCAGCATTTTTCGTAGTGATGCAGAAAAGGTTGGTGGGATACCAAAACCAGATATCTCAAAGTGGGAATTTAACGACTGTATATCAAATGCTGCCTTCAAGAACTTCAGACAGAAGGTACTATTTTTACATGGTGTAATATGCAAGAAGGGAGAGGTTGTATTTGGGAGAAGTAGGACAAAATCTTAGTTAATAATTCTTTCTTAACTCATTTTGGAGTGGCTTGTGCAAAGGTTTTATCTAGATCTAGTTTTGATCATTGTTCACTGTTAGTTCAATTTTTGGCGCAGCAAGAACATTATGGACCACCACCTTTTTATTTTCAATGAATGTGGGTAGACCATGCAGGCTTTTTACCTCTTGTAAAAGAAAGTTGGGAAAAACTAACTAGAAGCTCAGGTTTATTCAAACTTGGAGAAAAATTGAGGAGGTTAAAACCAATTTTGCGAAAGTGGAACAAAAGCGATTTTGGGCATATCAAATGTTGCATAGTGGAGAAGGACAAAATTGTTATGCTTGAAGATCAAGTTTTAAATTTTGGTAATGCGTGGGATGAAAGGGAATTAATTGCAACAAGACTTGATTTGAAGGACTGGATTCGGCGGGAAGAGGTTTTCTTGGCACAAAAAAATAAAGTGAAATGATTAAAAGAGGGGGATGCTAATACCAAGTTCTTTCATGCGTCAATTGCCTAACGTCGAAAAAATCTTGGAATTACAGCATGACTTTACAGTATGGATCAACACTTGACAGCCCGTAATCAGTCCATGACGGAGTAGTTGATTATTTTCATGAGTTACTTACCATTGATAATGTCATACCGAGGATGGAATTGTTGGATTCATTGATTACACCGAGCTTATCATTGGAAGATAATATCAAATTGTGCGAGGCTCCTTTTCCCGAGGAAGTGAAAGCTGTAATGGGAAGCATTCCACAGGATAGTAGCCCTGGGCATTATGGTTTCTCATCAAGTTTTCACATGAGCTGTTGGAATATCGTTGGAGAAGATGTTTGGGAGGCAACGGTGGATTTCTTTAGTGGTTCTATGCTCCCCAATTTTTACACATCAACTTATATTGTTCTTATCCTGAAAGTCAAGGTTCCAGGCGGCTTTGGAGACTTCAGACCCATTAGCTTATGTTCAGTGATCTACAAATGCTTTACCAAGGTAATTGTTAATAGATTGAAACATTTACTTCCTAAATTTATTTCGAAGGAACAAGAGGCTTTCATTGAGGGTCAGAGTATTTTCGACAATATTGCTCTGGTACAAGAGCTACTTTAGAGTTTTAACAGAAAGATACGAGGTGGGAATGTAATGCTTAAAGTAAACATGATGAAGGTGTATGATAGGGTTGAATGGAATTTCTTGATGGCAATCCTAAATGCTTTTGGGTTCTCTACACAATTTTGTTAGTTAATACAAAATTGTATTAGCTCACCTTCATTCTCGTTGATGATGCATGGTACCTATCGAGGCTTTTTCAAATCTTCCCGGGGAATCTGCCAAGGTGATCCCCTTTCTTCATACTTGTTCATTATTGCAAAAGAGACTCTTACATGCATGCTACGACAGAATTGTTTGGATCAATGCATTGAAAATTATTCTCTTCCTGTTGGAGCACCTCGTATATCTCACTTGCTATATGCTGATGATCTAATTATTTTTGTAATGGAAGCAAATTGTCTATTAAAGCAGTGGTAGAGGTTTTAGGCACTTATGAAAATATGTTGGGGCAGAAAGTGAATCATAAGAAATCAGCTATATTTTTCTCGAAGCACATACCCTTATCGAGAAAGAACAAACTACTCCAGTTGAGTACACAAGAGTCTTTTCCAGTTACCTATATGGATGCTCCAATATCTCCAGGTCATTTGTGTATCAGACATTTCGAGCCGCTGATTATGAAGGTGAGAAAGAAAATATCTAGCTGAAAATTTTTACTTTTGTCCGTTGGAGGAAGATTAACTCTTGTAAGCATGTCCTTTCAAGCATGCCTATACATATTTTATTAGTCATGTGCGTACCTCAAGGGGTTATTCTTCAGATTCACTCTTTGATCTCAAATTTTATTTGGGGAGAAGCAAATGGTAAAGTTAAATGTCATTGGGTGAATTTTGGAAATATTACCAAACCTTTTTCAGAATAGCTTAGATATCCGTGACTTAGCAGAAGTACAAATGGCTCTAAAAACAAGATTTGCTTGGAAAATTTGCTTCTCAGATTCTCTACTACACGAGTTTCTAAAAGCAAAGTATTTTCCTCACAACTCTTACAATGAGATTCAAATATCAGCTTTGAACTCACCTTTTTGGAAGAGCATAGCAAATTTGATACCTATGGTAATAGAAAATTCGGTATGGCATATCAAATGCGGAGAAGTGAATTTCTAACAAGATAATTGGTCTAGTAGGGGACCGTTATCAAACCTGGTGAAGGTAGTAGAACCTGATTAAGCTTAAATGCTGTGTTAACCTCAATGGGGTGGAATTCACAAGATAATTGGTCTAGTAGGGGACCGTTATCAAACCTGGTGAAGGTAGTAGAACCTGATTAAGCTTAAATGCTGTGTTAACCTCAATGGGGTGGAATCAAGATGTCTTGGCAGATCTAATTGGGAATGAGTTAGCTAAAATTGCAATAGAACACCTTCCAATGTTACGTGAAGAACTGGATATAGCTGTTTGGAAACCATCTCCAGATGGTTTGTTTAGTACTGGTAGTACTTGGGAGCTTATACGAGCTAAAAGAGAGTGTGTAGATTGGGACAAATGGGTATGGCATCCATTAATTCCAAAAAAGATCTCGTTCATTACTTGGGAAGCTATACATAATGCTCTCGTTGTGGATGAAAGAATACAAATGGTGGGAATCTCCTTAGCCTCAAAATGTGTATGTTGTGTTAAACCTCATATTGAGTCTCTAGACCATTTGTTGGATGGAAGCGATCTGGCAAAATTCCTTTGGGTCCAGTTATCAACGGTCATAGGCATCTCTCACATTACATCGATGGGTTGGAGGCAAAGGATGAATTTTTGGTTCTCTAAGGCATCACAAACGTCCCAAGTAGGTATGATTATTGGCTTTTCCCCTGTTTTGATTTTCTATGCTATTTGGATGGCAAGGTGTCGAAAAAAGATGGAAGGTGTTGCTATTATTTGTGATCATGTTTGGGCTACAGTGAAGTGGTGGATTGGTGAATTATGTGCTAATGCGGCTAAGGTGTCTAGGCTATCTTTGTCTGATTGTATTACCTTACGAACTTTGGGTATTCAGATTCGAAAATCGCTTAATAAAGTCACTAAGTTTGTTCGTTGGATACCTCCACTCCCTACTTGGATTAAGTTAAATATTGATGGATGTTGTATAGGAAATCCTGGTAATTGTGGTGGAGGTTGGGTGATCAGAGCTGATAAAGGGGAATTTATTTGTGCTTTTCATACGTTCTATGGTCACGGTACTAACATATGGGTGGAGCTAAAAGCAATTTTGGATGGCATTCACATATGTGCTAAACTAAACTTCCCAAATATGATTATTGAAAGTGATTCTCAAGTTGTTGTGAATTGGTTCCTCAACAAAAGATGCACAGGATGTAAATTTTGGAAAGAATGCGAAGAGATAAATGATCTTATGACGGGAAGAGAAGTGATTTTTAGGCATGTTTTTCTGGAAGCAAACTAAGTTGCAGACGCTTTATCTAAAATTGGGGTAAGTGGTAACACGGTAGTATTTCATGATATGGTTGATCTTCCTGGGGCAGTCATCAACTTGATTATAGCAAATATGAATCATTTTCCATATGTACGAATTTATTAATAGTTCAGTATTTATGGTTGACAATTTGCGATGTGAACTTGTTTTCATAGTATTCCTCCACCATACGTGAGGGTTGATCTATAAAACTTGGAGGTATCTATTTAAAAAAAAAAAAAAACATAGTTAGCAAATTTATTTAGAAAAATAAAATAAATGTGACTTATTTAAAATAAATAAATTTAAAACAATTAAGGAATTCAGTTCTTGATCTACAATCGAAAATTGAGCTGAACCAATCAATTCTCAATTTAGATATTCGTTCGGATATTTAATTTAAGAATAATCGCTCAGCTTAATTTAGTTTGATTCGGATCCCGTTCGATCCGATTCAATTAGAGAATTTTACCCAACCCAATAAGTCGATTAAAAATGAGTTTGATGAAAATGAAATTTTAAAGAATGCTTGAACCAGCTTGACATTAATTTTTTATTTGTTTTCTGTAGATAAGATTCGTTTTGTGTGGACCCATCAAACTCTTGATGCAATATTTTACTTTCGTGAGTAGTGCCTTTTGCTCTAGATGTTCTTCAGCAACATATTATTATACTTACCCACAAACTATTACTGGGGACATTCTTATTTGTCCGTAGTTGAATTGTGTATATTTTCCTTCGTTCAATCATGCCCTGGTGGAATTTCAGATCCACCTTTTGTTTTAAGATTTTCAATGGTTTCTCTCCGTCTCAGGCAAGTTATCCTGCTGCTGTGCCCTGGCATAGGTTTTATTTTCTGAGCTTATGGAGATTGTGAGCAGTTTCGATTATTTCTGAGTTCTTTGTAGGATGGTCATGATTTGAATTTTTTTGCCCCGATTTTTGTGATTGATGTGAATCACATCTTGTATGATTCACATTCGATTGTATGAAGTCTATGTTTTCGGATGACTATTTTATGGAAAGAATGTGATTGACATTGGTACTATTGCGTCAATTCTCTAATGAATATGTCCTGGAAATATTATTTTTTCAAATTGCTTTGAATCGTGGAGTTTTGCTGGTTTTATTGTGTGAATTGTAGTTGCATGATTATTTTGATTATTTTTATATATACTGTAAAGTCAAAAAGTGTAATGTGCTTGGGGGAAGATGTACATTCTAGGCTGGTTTTCTTAAAGTGTAATAAGTTGAATCTATCTTTTTTGATAATGAATAATCATATTGGAGGTTGATTATGTATTTGTCAATTCAGGGGCCGGAAACTTCTGCAGTCACTACTGATTCATTTTCTGAGCTCCAACCATTGATGAAATTCAAGAACCAGCAGGTGGATAATTGCTCGTGCTTATAATCTGTAATAACTTAAATTAGTTAGTCGGAAAAAGAAAAAAGAAAAAAAAAATCAATTGTGTTCTCTATGTATTGACTTTACTTCCACTGATGCAAGAATAATTGTTCATTCTTGGTTTTCATTCTTGTATTGCAATTGTAGAGCAATGCATGATATATTTCTTATTAACATCCAAAATGGACCTGAGAAGGAATATGAAGATTTTATGCGATGTGAATAATCAATTTAGTATACACATGCTTTTTAGAGATTCAACACAGACATTTCATAGAAATGCATTATAACTGGTAAAAATGATAAAGTTAAGATTGAAGGTGTATGTATGAATGAAAATCCTCATAAGAAGAGTTGGGGGTAGGACTGCTGTCTATCTTTCATTATAGCTAGAGTATTATTCTTTCCCTCAAGGAACACTCTTGTTTGTTTGTCTTTTGCAAACCAAAAGGCATTGTGCAGCTGCCATCATTTATTCAATCTACCATATAAAGATCAGAATCTTCACATTTCTTTGGACTGTAATTGATGTGCCTGTCAAAAATCCTCAAATATAGAACAACAAACTCGAGGTTCTAATTTGCCGAGTCAATAAATGAGCAGTGGTCTTAATAATTAGTTGTAGACCAACGAGTCTGTGTTGAAGACTGTAATTCTATTTGGTACTAATACGATGATACATTGGAAGTTCGCCTATGACCATTCGTCGACTCTATCATATTGGGATCTTAATATATCTACAATAAAAAACAATATCAGCTATACTCAGTGCTTGCTATACGATGCAATTTCTCGATGGGAACCGGATGTTCTAATTATTTTTTACGTCTCGTCATGGCATGTATTTCATTTATGTTCTGCAGAAGGGAATGAGGGAAGCCGAGCTCGTGGCACACACTGTGAGGTCTCATGGGGTCACAGTCGCGAGGACACACATGCATGACTGGTTGATACTGATGCTTCTTGGGGTGATTTTAGTCATTCTGAAGATAATCAATCCATTTTATCGCTTTGTTGGGAAAGATATGATGTCTGATCTCAAATATCCCCTGAAGAGTAACACAGTACCTGTATGGCTTGTGCCAGTAAGTTGATACCTTGATTGCTGAACTTGACTTTTTCCTTCTTTAGTAAAGCCATTGATGTGATGCCATGTATTGATTTCTATGATGCACTCACACGTATATGTCGCCGACACAATAATTAAAATCTTTAAAATTCTTCATTTATATAATATAAATTTAGTTTTATAGTTGTTTTTTATTTTAAATCATTTAAATATGAGTACCAATTCATTATTTAATAATAATTTTGAGTTAAAAATATATTATATTTCGAATAAAAAAAAAAAAAAAAAAGACTGGTAGAATGTCCAACACATGTCTGTGTTGTCTGTGCAATAGAGATTGATTATCTTAGAAACTCCTTAGATTTATGCAGTGCTGTTACCAGTAGCAGTTTTCCTACTCTTCTATGTTCGCCGAAGAGATGTCTACGATCTTCATCATGCCGTATTAGGTAAATAATATTTTTGCATCTGCAATTTTTTACGAGGATTTGCATCAATTAACAAAATCAAAGTGGATGATTTTGACATTCTCTCATACTATGAAGCTGTCTTTGTCAGCAGGGATTCTATTCTCAATCTTGATAACAGGGGTTCTTACTGATGTAATTAAGGATGCAGTTGGTCGCCCTCGGCCAGACTTCTTCTGGCGATGTTTTCCAGATGGAAAGGATGTAATGATTTTTTACCTGATCATTCAAAACCTTGAAGCAAGTATTGCTAGATCATTTTCATTGCAGACTGTTCTGCCTAATTAAATTGACTGTCTTTTCAGGCTTATGATCAATGGGGAAATGTTGTTTGCCATGGTGACAAAAGTGTCATAAGGGAAGGACATAAGAGTTTTCCTAGTGGGCATACTTCATGTAAGCAGTAAATATCTATTATCAGCACGTTAATATTTTCCAAAAGATTAAGAGTCCGTTTGATTGCGAAAATGGAATTTGAGTGGAAAGAAAACGAATTCCAGGGAATTGAATTGCCTATAAATTGTTTTCCCAGGAATTGTAAATTATTGTGTTTGATTGGTATAATTTTTCATGTAAAAAATGTTGAAATAGAAGTATTTTTTTGTGTTCGTTTAGTTTTGTTTTACATGAAAATTGGCAATTAAAGGGATATAATTTATTGGCATTGAGGATGAAATTTGTTTACATTGCCAAAAAAAAAAGGTCAAAAAAATCATCTATCTTTTGGTGTTTGTTTGGCTTTGTTTTACATGAAAATTGTCAATTAAAGTAAAATATTTTTTTAATTAGGGATAAAATTTGTTTTCATTGCCAATCCCACATAAAAACCAAGAAAAATCCTACGTGGCAAGACAACTAAGAAATTCATTTCCATGGAAATAAAAAAGCTATCAAACACCCTTAAAATTGGAAAATCTCTCCTATCAAACACACCCTAAATTACTTGTTGACAGTTTTGGGATATTCAATGGGGAAAGTGGACAGTCTCAATATTTTCATCGATGTTAAAGCCCTCTTGAAAGTGGTTCATACAACCTATGGACAAGCTTGCGCTGATGAAATGCCTCTGCCATTACTTGGCTTTTAGTAGATAGATTGCTCTTGTCAAAAGCAATTTATAAACTCTATTTTTATTGCTGCTCTGTGCTTCACCATGTCATACCTACATTTTTAGTTAACAAAGGCTTCCTAAAGCATCCTCTAGCTTTTCACCCTTTTCCCCCCTTTTGGTAATCTTATTGTAATGTTTATTGTATATCATTTAACCTTCCTTGCTCCAAATTGAATGGCGTGTTCATGTATTTCAATCAGAAAATCTAACAGAGACATTATTGTGGAGATTCTGACCAAAGAATTAGATATTCCATGCCCTCGGAGAGTTCCTGTCATGCTAAGTGACTGGCCTATCCTTTTTTCCCCCACAATTTCTACACCTTTCACTTAAACACAAACTATGTTCCATTGCTAGTTCCATGTAATAGCATTGCTGATTCTCTCTCTCTCTCTCTCTCTGTGTATTTTGCAATGTTTCTTTGGGAACATTAAAAAATTTAAGAGGGCAAGGATATTTTAGATGGTAACGATGGGGGCATCCTTCCCAGTTTTTCCTTTCAATTTTCATGCTACCTCCTCCCATAGTTATGTAATCTTAGGTCTCTCAGTAATATCTACACTAATTACTTCAAGTCCGAATGACCGCATGTCATCTTCTAAAAAACCTAAATAGATCCTTGAATCTAATTTTTCTACGATGGGACTTGAATTGAACATGCAGGGTCTTTTGCGGGGCTGGGCTTCTTATCACTGTATCTATCGGGGAAGCTAAAGGTATTTGATAGGAGAGGTCATATTGCAAAACTCTGTTTAGTTTTGCTTCCTCTACTTGTTGCATCACTGGTTGGCATTTCTCGAGTGGATGATTATTGGCACCACTGGCAGGATGTATTTGCAGGAGGTTTACTAGGTTTGTCTATTACATTCCTACGTTTGTTGTTTTTATCAGTTGAAAGCTAATAATAACATGGGTTCACAGTTTAATTGGTTTAATGGAAGTATTCTTTGCAGGTCTAGTGGTAGCCACATTTTGCTATTTGCAGTTCTTCCCACCTCCGTATCACGTTGATGGTATCTTCTGCTGATTTTACTTATATAGTACTCGGCTCTTGTTTTTGCAATTATATTGTTTGATAAAAGCTCGTGATTAGTGTGAACGATTGTTCATTTTCAATAACATTGCAATAATTATTTCCCTGAGAGCCCGTGCATTCTTTCTTGTTAGGTTGGGGGACATATGCGTATTTCGGGATATTGGAGTCGCGCTCCAATGTAAACAACTTAAAGACCTCTGAGGCCATGGTTGAAATCCAACAAAATGAAAGAAAAAGCAATGCTGTCATAGGGATATCGTCATCTGGTAGTCCCAGCTTACCAGTTGAAGATTTAGAATCTGGAAGGAGGTAGTTTTTGACTCTTGTATCAATTCATCTGTGCTTTCTAGTTTTGGTAGAAATATGTATAAAAATATGCATCTACTAAAAAATCTTCTCACTCAATTATGTTCCTTGTAAAGATTAGTTCTTCCATCTTTGTGTGAATTTCTGCCATGTCTGTTTACATGAGTAGATAACTATAGGTGAATGGAACAACGGTATCAAAGGTCATAATCATAAAGCTCTTGCTCGATGAAGACCTTCGTATAATTGACAGTGGTATTAGATAACCGAGATTCACTATTTAATTGAGAATCAGACATACACATCTCAATTAAATAGTGACATGGAGTATTGAGTTTCGTACTTATGAAAGTAATTTAGCCCTGTTTGATAGGGATTAAAATTAGATTTGTAGTATAATTTGATAAAAATTGATGAAATGCGTGATTAAAAAACCGTGAGTCCTATGAAATGTGTGATTAAAATTAATTATTGACTTTAATTTAGATTAAAATTGAATTTTAATTTTCACCAAATGCGACCTATGATTACATCATAACTATTAAATTGAGAACCATGTTGCACGGGAAAAAAAAGGAAAAGAAAGAAGGGAAAAAAACACGTAGATTAGTTAAAGTTGTGATGAAGTAACTTTGTATATATTAAAAATTAATGATTGGAGGGTTTTACTTATAATAATTACAAAAGATTTCTTAATTCACCTAAGCTAAAACAAACTTCAGCTCTACACTACCACCCTTCACCTCACCATTCTTGCATCCCACGTTATTTTAGTTCATAACTAACTTCTTCAAACCTTAATTAAGTCACCCATCATCTTACATTTTATTTTCTTGACCTACATACCTCGAAATACAAACACAAATATGTATTTTCAAGTTAAATTTCACATCTGATTTGACATTTATCATTAAGTTAACGCTAGAAGAATAACAATTCTCTATATCCTTGGCCTTTGTAGAGAATGTTTTTCAAGTTAAATTATTGTCATACCAAAACACCATTGACTTTCATGATCACCACCAACTTTGAGGGACAAAACAACTTTAACTAACCGCATAGTTGGTACAGTAGGTAGGTGTTTTCTCTTAACGGTTTTGGATAGGATTTTTTTTCCCCTCTCACGCACCTTTTTTTATTTTTTATTTTTTTATTTTCCCCGCCAAAAATTTGAAATGCTTCTAATCCAAGCAATTCAACCATATGTTTCTGAAAGATCGAACGGTTACAAGTTTTCTATTCACATTTATCTACTGTAGACCGAGATGTAGGGATAATTATTTTTCAGCCTTTATATTTCCCCTCCTATTACTACAAGTTCCAACTCACAAATCTTTCCCTCCCTCTTTCTATGGAATTCACGGAGTTGTAAACTCCCCCAGCTTCAGGTGATTGATTCCAATAAATCACCGAGTCAATTGAATTCTATTAATGTGTTTTCCAGTCAAATTTCATAATTCATTGGCGTTTTCTGTTAATTAGTGGAATGCAAGAGAATAATTCTTCGAGTGAAGCCCTCACCGGCAGCTCCACATCCGCGGTGTCACTTCAGCGCTTCACTAGCACCAATCCATTTCTATCTCCTACATCTCCGACTTACCTGAACCCCAATCCCTACCGCTACTCCACACTTTTCCCGCAGAACTACTCACCAAATTCTCCCTCTGAAACCGCCTCGTTCGACGGCGGTGATATCGCCGCCACCGAAGAGAGCCTCCACGAAGCTAGCCGCATCCTCGAATATCAGCAGCTCTATAATCGACATACCGTCTGCCTTGCTCGCCTCCACGAGTATATCAATGAAGTTGATTCCCTCCGCTGCGAGAACAACTCCCTCCGCCTGTCCAACGCTGATCTCACCCGCCGTCTCACTCTCCTTGTCAACCAGAATTGCCTTCTCTCTGATTTCAACCGCCTCAACATCGTCCCTTCCCCCACTGTCTCCTTTCCTACATACGCCACTCACGTGACCTCTTCTCAACCTCTTATAGAGGAGAATCACATGCAACGGACCCCAGAGCGAGTCACAATTCCGAAGAGTATCTCGGTGCGTTCCAGCGGCTATCTGAAGACTCGAATGGACCAAGATGTGACTCGCCAACAAGTAGCTGGTGAACCTGGTCTTGCATCGGTGAGTCAGCTCGATCTCTAATGTACCATTTCAACGTGAATAGCTATCACTGTGTAGTGACGTCATAATCTAATTTCTCTTAAAACCGGTAATACGAATATATTCTGAATGCTCGATCTATGGACCGAGGTTTTTATTATTTTGTTTCATTCCATTGATTGATTGATCTGTTCTATTTTTTCAAAGTTTGCCTCAGTAACTCAACCAATAACAGAGAGGAAAGTCTGTAATTTAATGTGATGGGGAAATAGATCATGTCTAATTGTAGCAACTTTTTAATAATCTGAAATCATCCCTAACATTTGAATTAAGAGTTCAGTCGATAATCTCACAATTTGTTTTTTAACATTTCTATTTGCATTAAGAGTTTAGTTTGATTTCTCTATCAAACGAATAAAATCAACAATAACATTCTCTCTAATTCTGCCACATTATATTGTTAACAAACCCCTGTCTCGTCCTTGTTTGTACCTAAATTGTTGTTTACCTTTCTGGTGGGGTTTGTTAATACGTACTGCAGCAACGGGTGTACGTACCAGGGAGCAAAAGGGAAGAGGAAGCTCTGGAATTTGAAGTGTACAACCAAGGAATGTTCAAAACAGAGCTGTGCAATAAGTGGCAGGAGTCTGGTGAATGTCCTTATGGAGACAATTGCCAGTTCGCGCATGGTATCAAGGAGCTGCGTCCAGTGATAAGGCACCCTCGCTACAAGACTGAGGTTTGCCGTATGGTTCTCGCGGGAGACATCTGTCCCTATGGTCACCGCTGCCATTTTCGCCACGCGCTCACCGAGCAGGAGCGGCTCATGGCAATGGCACCAGCACCGCGTTAGTTGGTTCATCCGCACAGGAGAGTTTATGAACTCTGGGGTGGGCTTAATTTGGTAAATCTGGATGAAAATATCGTTTAATAATTGTTGTTGCTATTAGCATGCATGATTTACGTACGAAATACTGGATAATTACTTAGTTATAGCTTGTAAGTATGAAAAAAATGTGAAAATATATACTCATATTGCAAGAGTAGTTCAAGATTATATGTTTAGCTAGCTTCTGATACGGTATTATATATAGCTGATACAAAAGTATTAAATATGAGGAATTGAGATAACATTTGAGATTTTCATACATAGTGTGATAAGGGGTAGCCGAAATGTTAGATTCCCAACATCTGTCCATTGATCAACTTTTGAAAGCAATGTCTTTGTCAATTCCCTTCCTTAACTACAAAGTATAACCATTCTGACAGTTTGATTAGTTCAACGTTTATACACATACTCTGCAAATGCTTTATACATTTTCATGTTTGTGGATGAAACTTTTAAGATTAATTCTTCATAATCTATATGGGTTGCCTATACCAGTTTTGAGTAAAAAAACAAACTACGTAAATGGGTCATGGTTCTTTGGTGATTCACATTTGTCTTTTTTCATAAATTCTTCTTCACAACCACCGTTAGTTGGATGTACCAGCCAATAGAATATTGAATTGCACGTCTCAAATTAAGCAGAGATGTGCTATGATTATGCAATAGGGAACAACTTTCCTCTATCCAAAAGACAATAAGAGAAGAAAGGAGCCGTTGTTTGATAGAGAAGTAAAGGTAATGGATAAAGTAGGCCTTTCTTTGACATATTTAATGCAGTGCAAAATTATAGAGCTATAATTCTTCAGAGAGATGCTACACTTTTGTATACATCATGCTGAATAGGCAATTTCTCATTGACTGTTGTACAAAAAAACAAAATGTCACCAGCCAATGAGAAATTGTCAACTTAGCATTATGTAAAGAACGGTGTAAACAAAGGTGTACAAGTAACTTTACGCATAATGTAATAAGCATATTGTTGGGGCCCTTTTACAAGTCAGAATTGGCTCTCCTTGGATATGGTCCAGTTATTGGGTAGTAGCAATTTCACAACCTTGTGGACGGTCGTCTAAACTCGACTTTCGAGAGGCAGTCTATATTTGGGACTATACTTAATTTTCTCTTTTGGTAGTTTCGAGCCTGCAGATGGATTAGATGGATTTCTAGGCTACTGTTTTGATGGCCCAAATTTGCTCCCTTTTTCTTATTATTTTTTAAGTACTGAACAGATCCTTTAATTTTTCCCAACATACAGACATCACTAGAGGGTGGAACCTTTCCCAGATTATTGCAGATGTATAATCTTCTCGAAAGTAATTTTTATATAATATATATATATATATATATATATATATATATATATATATATATATATACATACTTAATAAAATAA